>NW_015386500.1:128833-130790 GCF_001527695.2 Protobothrops mucrosquamatus | reverse complement strand
CCACCCTGTGTTGGCTGGGGACCCTGGTACCTTTCTGAAGCAATTCTTCCCGAGGTTGGACCTTCTGGCAACCCAAACAGATGGATGCAATGTGGCCTTGCCTGCCACACGCCCGGCAAATGGCGGAGCAGAACCTGCAATCAGCTCGCTTGTGGCGTCCTCCGCACCCGAAGCATTGAAGAGCTGCTGGGGCCTTGTCTGGACATCCCTTCTGCCTCCTCTCAGCTGGCTGGTGAAGTCTGTCCACCTCCTCTTCAGGATCCGCTTCTGATCCTTCTCGAGCGTCCTCTTGATGGACGGTTGCTGTGTCCAGAGGGTTCCTGGTGAGCCGCAAGGCCTTCACAGCCCCGCCAGCTGCTTCCTCAGCTGCCACCTCTCGTAAGGCATCTTGGAAGGAAACATCTTCTTTCGCAAAGATCTTCTGTTGTAAGTCTCTGCTCCTTAAGCCGCAAACGAAGTGATCTCGCAGCTTCTCTTCCAGATCCTTGAACTCACAAGGCCTGGCCACTTGCCTTAAGGCAGCAATAAAGTCCACAGCAGATTCACCCAGCCTCTGGTCTTCTCTGCTCGAACGCGTGCCTCCAAGCAATGACGGATAACTTCGGCTGGAAGTGTTCCTTCAGCATCTTTTTTAGATCAGCATATGTGACTGACTCAAGAGGTGCAGAAACCACCAGATTTTCTGCAATGTCAAAAGCTTCTTGTCCGCAGGCACACAAGAGAGTTGCTGCCTTCAGGCCGTCTTCTCTTATCTGGTTTACTCTAAAGTAATTCTCCACCCGTGATACGTAGGAGTTCCATCTCTCTGGGTGGGAGACATCGAAATCAGTTAAGCGGCCAATCTTCGACATCGTAAAGTTCTCGATCTTCACCAATCGCTTCCTCTACAAGCTGGTGTTTGGGAAAGGGTCCTGTAGGCTGGCGCCGCTCAGTCTGGTCCCAGGCAGCTATTACAATGCCCAGGACCATTTACAACAGGCATGTCCAAAGTCCGGCCCACGGGCCATTTGCGGCCTGCGGACTGGTTTAATCCGGCCTGCTAAGAGCCCTCCCTGCTCTATTTAAATGCGGCCCTCCCACACTTGGCCATTTTGTATTGGTTATAGTACATTCTAGCAGCTGCTTGTTCAAGGACTGGCACAAAAGGCCGTGGCTGAAAGGGTGAGTTTGCTCAACATGTCAGTTTTATAGTAATTCATACAAGGTGTATGTATGTGTAGGTGGTCGTCAATCTGGGTTTAATAATCGTTAGTTAAGCCATCCAACAACAGTAGGCCCACTTTGGCTCGACAGTTAGATTGGCGAAGGAGGAAGATGGCGCCTTTCTTCACTGCCTCCCGGCTCTCTTGTTCGCACTGGAGAGACACATTCTGCCCACCGGCTTCCAGAAAACAAGGGCTTTTGAATCAGGCTAGAGACGTAAAGGCAGGGGAATCTAAAGCAAAACAGGGCCTTCAAAAAAAAAAACCCTCCAAAGTTTTCATGAGACTGGAGGGCTCATCTCTAGGTCCTTCGACCCACCGGAGGTGGCTTACTTTTCTTGACCGGCGCGTGGAGCTGGCGGCCGGCCACAGTGCCGCCGCCGCCCGGGGGCTCAGGCTGCTCCTCGGGGGTCACGTCCTCGTGCTGCTGCCGCTTGAGCAGAGGGTCTGGCCGCCTGCCGGGAGCCGCAGCCACGACGCGCCCACCCGCGAGGCATTCTTCCATCGCCTCGCCAGCTTTCCCGGCTAAAGAACCGCTCTTGCAAGGCCTTCGACCGTCTCGATGGCAGATAAAATGGCCGCGCGTCGTGGCCGAGAGACCTGCTCCTGCCGCTCAGAAACCCCAGGGCGCCTGCGCCCGCCCGCCCGCCTGCGAGGCATTCTTCCGTCGCCTCACCGGCTTTCCCGGCTAAAGAACCGCTGCCTCAACTCACCGGTGCAGCCGTGCGCGCGAGGAGGAGAAGAGGGACGGACGG
>NW_015386500.1:89198-126675 GCF_001527695.2 Protobothrops mucrosquamatus | reverse complement strand
TTGCAGCAGAAATAGGGCTACAGCAAGAGTATTATGATTCTTTCAGGGAATATCACTAAAGGAGTAGCAGCATTTTTCTTCCTTGAGGTTAATGTGCAGTCACTGGAGAAGCACTGGTCTGCTCTGGATACCAGCACCCAGTTCCCGGGATCATGACTTGTCTGCGCTCTATGTAGCACATGCCAGGAAAAGAGATTTGAAGGCCAAGAAGCTTTGCCACTCAGAATTTAATATGCTTTGCTTAACAGTGGAGCAAGCATGTGTTTAGATGCAAAAAATAAGTAGGGAGGCAGGGAAAACTGGCCAATAACTGGGCAAGGATTGGACAATAGTTTTTGATGCTAAGCTAGTGACAGGGAAGGACAAATGCCGATCGACTGATTTGTTCTTTATGGACTGTTTAAAATTGTAAACAGTCAAAAGACTGGCTCATTCCAGCTGCACATACAGATGAATTAGAAGAGTAGAGCAACAAAAATGATAGTAATCTCAAAGTCACCCTAGGGTCTTCATATTAAATACTGTCATAGGATTCTCTATGGGGGTCATACAAATATTGCAGTTGCCTTATATTTCATCCACCTATATTATACTTAATCCACTCTGCCCTATGCATGGGCTTCTATACAGACATTCCTAGCTCAATGTGGGCAGATGTGTGCTAATGGGTAGTTGTATTTACTTCTCCGATCCATTTGCTCAGGCTTCCAAATTAGTCATAAAATAGATTGACATATTGCATCATGGCTTGTTTGAGTTTGACCTACTGGATTGCATGAGTCATTATTTTGACTAGCTGTTTTGAGAAAAGAGCTTGTTCAAATCAATTTATATATCATAATAGTCAATTGTTTGTTTGTAATACATTAATGCCATTGAATTAAGTTTGACTCTGGATCACTTCATAGACAAATTTTTGCCAGCTTCACTGGCAAATTATAAATAAGTATATCTCTTCCAACAACATTCTAATAGTCTCTGTTCCCACCCATCCAATTTTATTTATGTCAGCCATGTCTATTATAATTAGTTTATCTACTCTTTTATAAGGCCCCAAGTATATATATATATATATATTTCTGCTTACTAACTCTCACGTCAAGAGAGCAGGCAGCCTCTAATTAATCCAGGATGGGCTGCTATATTCTTACAAAATAGATCATGATATTCTTAATAATCTTCTGATCCATAATCTGAAATCCATGTTCTTTTCTCTCTTTTTTTCTCCATATTTTGCTTTCAAAGCCATTCATTGCCACTGCAAAGAATACTGTTTAACTACTTCGAGTAAGCACAATTATCCAGGTTCACATATCATACTAAACCATAAACTTAATTTATAATGTCATAGTGTATGAATTTATACTATACTGTAAACCACATTATTAATTTGTACAGTGTAAATTCACCCAGATGAGTTGGGAAGAACGTGATGTAGTTCCTTCAGAAGTGTCATCTTACTGTAATGGCTCAGCCAATGGAGTTGAATCAAATTTATAAATGAGCTTGTAGTCTTATCAACTATTTCAATACTAACATCATACAAATAACACAACAGACAAAGAAAGAATAACACAATCACTTTTTTTTAAAAAATGGAAATATGTGATAAATGAACCACCAGAAATGCACTAATCCTACTGAACAAAGAACAGAAATAAAATCTATAGAAAAGAATATGAAATAATAATATAGTGAGATACTTCCCAATTTTACCAGTCTGATCTGAGAACAAGGATATTAATTGTATGAATTTTCTATTTTCTATTGCATGAAAATCAACGCTGGAGCTTGTTCTAAAATATATGAAAAAAAGCAGAGACGAATATTTCTTGCTTTCTCTTTGTACTCTCAGCAGTTGTACTGCTATGAATTGTGTAACTCTGAAGATAGATTTTCATGTTAAAAAGGCATGCTGAACAACAGTGATACGCTTCTGGCTTTCAGGTGCACTGGAAACGCACAACAGAAGGTCATCATTTCCAAATCACGCAAGGAAGAACAATATAAAGACCTGCAAAAAAAATTTCTTTCAAGCCTGGATTTAGGAATTAATTGGTAACTGAAACTGACAAACTGACCTTTTGAATGTCCATGCAAAAGCCAACCCCACTGACTTCAGTGGGAATTATTCCCATGTAGATTTGATTGAGATTGTTTTTTACTTAATTATATTTACTTAATAAAAGCTAAGATTAAAAGAGAAAAGGCTGTCACACATAGCTATTTATTTATTGCTTTGGTACCCTACTGCACTCCGATAAGAGTCTCAAGTGTCACTATAGTAAACTAATAATAAAGATGCTGTTTATGCAGCTGGGATTTTTATTGTCATGCTGCATAGGGAAAATGCTGGAAAAGAAGTTGGTAGGATACCTTGCCTTGTGATTAAAATTTTTAATGTTGAAGTGGAAGTTCTTTAATAGATACGTATATATAAGAGTTTTAAACATTGGAACTTCTGATTCTGGTCTAAAGTCCTTCGTTCCTGTCACTGTTCCTGCCCTTCTGGTAGGTTCTGCCGGAGTGGGCATTCTTCAAGTTCCATTTTTTTAATGATGAGACCCAGGAAGTGCCGTTTCTGTCACAGGGTTGTCCTCTGGAATAGTATCTCTGCAGAAGTTGAGTTGCCTTGACTCTACCGTTCTTTAACTGGGCCTTGAAAACCTGGCTTCTTTCCCCAGGCACTACTTTGGAAACACGTAGGGACTATACTAATGTTGTTGGAATATTAATCTTCGCATTATTACCTTCCTTTTGTTTTTACTGTATTGGAATTGTTTTAATTTGCATCCAATGCAGTGTCACTGGGTACCCTGTAAATGTGCTTGATACATGCATACAAACATATATACATAATCTTGTAAATCCAAAAACTTAAAATACACAAAACAAAACTCCAAAAACGATCCAACAAAATTATCCAAAAGACATGTTCCAGCCCCCAAACAACTGCCATCTTCAATTGCTCTGGAAGGTGGCTAAAATCAGGTTTGGTCTAACTTCTAATGGAAGGCTATTCCAAAGGGATCATGGTGCTACAAAAGAGCAGTGCTCTGCGCCTTACTTTGTAGACCTCCTAAAATTAGGGAACTATCATCAAAATATGAAAAAAACCAGGATTGTGCAACCTATGATGTGCCCCAAATTAAGCAATTTTCATTCAGAAAAAGCTGTTGACGTATACCTGAATAATCTGTCTTTTCAAGACTCCTTTTTGATTTTATCCAATATAGTTATTCATCAGGGGAATGCAGCTAACAAAAGTAGTTAAACTTTGATTTGTATAGACTTACCAACATTTCCTGACTTCTCATAATATATTCTATAATCTTTCTCTCCTTCCCTCCCCTTTATTGTTTTCCTTTTAAATATACACCTACTATTCAATGTTTTAATTTGCTATATCTTTATTTTAATTGGCTGGATCATAACTATCATGATCGCAAGAAACCCTAGTAGGGAATCAGCAAGTATTAGACTAAATATAAATTAGTACAATAATAATAATAATAATAATAATAATAGTAGTAGTAGTAGTAGTAGTAGTAGTAGTAGTAGTAGTAGTAGTAAAGTTGGAAGGGACCTTGGAGGTCATCTAGTCCAACCCCCTGCTCAGGCAGGAAACCCTATACCATTTCAAACAAATGGCTGTCCAGTCTCTTCTTAAAAACTTCCAATGTTGGAGCATTCACCGCTTCTGGAGGCAGGTTGTTCCACTGGTTAATTGTTCTGTCGGGACGTTTCTCCTTAGTTCTAGGTTGCTTCTCTCCTTGATTAGTTTCCACCCTTTGCTTCTTGTCCTGCCTTAAGGTGCTTTGGAGAAGAGGTTGACTCCCTCTTCTTTGTAGCAGCCCCTGAGATATTGGAACACTGCTATCATGTCACCCCTCGTCCTTCTCTTCATTAAACTAGACATACCCAATTCCAGCAGCCGTTCCTTATATGCTTTAGCCTCCAGTCCCCTAATCATCTTTGTTGCTCTTCTCTGTACTCTTTCTAGAGTCTCAACATCTTTTTTACATCGTGGTGACCAAAACTGGATGCAGTATTCCAAGTGTGGCCTTACCAAGGCATTGTAAAGTGNGTTTTTCTTGCCTAAATGTAGAACCTTGCTTTTTTCACCATTGAATTTCATTTTGTATAGCTTTATAGTGTTGTAGTGCTTTACAAAACCTAGTATTTATGTTTTTATAGTTATCTATCTTAATTATCTATAGCTTTCATGCCATGATTATAAATTAATTGTAATATATGTTCTGAATTGTAAGCCACCCAGACTCTTTTACTGAGATGGGTGACTGTAGAAATTGAACAAATGAACAAACAAACAACTAAATAAAATTGTAAATTTATAGTTTTCTCCCAGGATTTAATCGCTGTCCTTTGTAATTTTACATTCATTATTTTTTCATGGTTTTATTCTATCAATATGATTTTGTTTTATTTCTATTTTAGATAACTTTTATGTAACTAGTTTCATGCTGGTCTTCTGCCAGAATAAAATAAAATAAAATAAAAAATAAAGTAACATTTTGGATCCAGGTATTTGAAGAACCTCCTGTCAGCATACACATCTATCCAGATTTTAATTCTGTCATTTCAGCTCTTCTCCAAATTATCCTCATAGGTTACATATAGCAGTAGAGTAGGTGGTTACTAGGGCTTGGTGACTTTGGTGATGACAACCTAGCACCTTTTTAAAAAAATTACTTAAATGTAAATAGAGACATATTTCATAAATAACTTGTAAATAAGCCACCACAAATGTTCTGAAATTTCTGTTATAAGTTTTTCAGATTTAAGCAAATGCCTAGAATTCCACAATTTTTCAAGTCATCTTTTTGTGGTCCTTAAATCGTATCCTGTGAAACCTGACAGCACCTGAATTCCTGCCATTTTGAGTTGCAAACCAAATGCCAACTCTAGTGTAAACTCTAAAGCAGGGCTTTTCAACCAGTGGTACGGGTACCACCTGTGGCACATTGGCACTGAGGGGAATGAACTGAACCGGTGGCAGCACTGCACAAGCCTGAGCGAGAGATGGCTGGAGCTGCAGGGCTGTCAGGGCTCAGCGGAAGCACCAGGATCAGTGCCGCTTTCCAGCTGATCGGCGCTTCTTCGGGGCTGTCAGGGCTCAGTGGAAGCACCAGGATCAGCGCCAGGCTCCAGCTGGAGCTCGGCGGTGCTCCTGGCGCTTCTGCTGAGCCCTGAAGAAGCGCCGATCAGCTGGAATGTTGCAGCCTCTCCAGGGTCTTGTGATTTACATTCAAATGCTTGGCAACTGATTCATATTTGTGACGGTCACAGTGTCCCAGGGTCATGTGAAGTAACCAAAACCTGCTGCAACCACCCAGAAGACGGGGGGAATAAAAACCAAACACCTCCCACCCCACCCCCGCTGCCAATCCTCAACAGAAATGCTCACAACAATGAAAACCTCGGACAGGAGGAAGAGCGCCACCGGGTGGGCAGGCAGGTGACTTGCTCGGCTGTGCCTTGTGGGGCACTTTTTTCAGTGCCATTGTAACTTGGAACAGTCACTAAGTGAACTGTTGTAAGTCGAGGACTACCTGTACTTTATCACTTATTTCTTTTCTTCTTTTTTTGGTCATCAAGTTTTTGACACCTTGCTAGGCGACTGGTGGTACTTGGATATTGCCATATCCTAGAAGTGGTACAATGGGTGAAAAGGTTGAAAAGTCCTGCTCTAAGGCAGGCACATCATTCTTAAAAACAACAATAATCTCTAACCCCTTTTGCTTAACCTTTTATAGGAAAAATGGGGATGTTGTGATTCTCAAGGTGTTTCTGAACTTCAAATTTCAGCACTTAACTCTGAGACTAAATCCCTACCTGAATCCAAAATGCTCACTGAGGCAATAATGAAGCTAGTGTGAACAAACAAATAAAAGCTTATTTGTGGCCCACCAATTCCATTACATTCTGGGATCCCAGAAGAAAGGTTGGGGGTGTGCACTTCCTCTGGCCATCCTGTTGTACACAGATGACAATGGCAAAACCAAATAAATCACATGCTTTGAAATGGTGTGAGCAGTGGTGGGATTCAGCCAGTTCACACCACTTCAGCAGAACCGGTAGATAATTTTTTTGTTGCCCAGGCCCAGAATGGACTTCCAGAAGCAGCATCCACACAGAGAACTGGTTGTTCACATATTTGAATCCCACCACTGGGTGTAAGTCAATGAAAACCATAAACCACATTCATGGTAAGCATAATCTGGCTTGCTTTGTTTAGTATGTTGCTTTAGACACTGTGACTAAAGTTTGCTCATCATGTTTTATAGTATATCATATTATGTGAATCTAATCAGTTATCCTGATTTATATCCACAGCATGCCCTGGGAAGCAACAGTCCTCTCGGGTTTCAGGTGTTCTTGACCTGAAACTTCTCCTATTTGCCTGATTCTTCTCTATTATTGGGCCAGAATCCAAGATGAACCTGTCTAGAATGAAAGATCTTGAATGATATGTGGCCTTATGGATTCTGTTACTTTTGTTACTCTGTTGTTTATTTCTGTTCTGGAATTTATTTTATAGTTCCTCTTTTTTAAAGTTCTACAAATTGAAACTCACTCAAAGTTGGGCTTTTTTTGTGTATGAATTGGGCAACCATCTAAAATTAACAAATTCCATCTTATAGGTTTGGACAATAAGCTGAACTATAAATACAGTATTTATACCCCACGTGTGCTAGATTCTTATTGTTTTTTAATTGTATATGTAGAATGAACACAGCCATTAACTGGCAGAGATTATGCAGGATGCCACGCTGATTCCCTAGCATCATCCAGTCCTAAGTGGAGATCTCATGGGTGATGCTTAGACCATTTTCATTCCACAGTTATATTTATATATAAAAAAACCTATCCATGGGGTTAACTGTTGTGTCAAACAAGACCATATATTTCTATCTGGCTATTTACACAAACACTGTGCTAGGTTTTTCTCTCTACAGTCCTCAATTGTTACCTCTAACCAGGGCTTTTTTTCTCATAGAACGCCCAGAACGGAGTTCCGGCACCTTTTTTGGATGGAACCTTGTAGGGTAGGCAAGGCAGGTTGCATGATGTGTGTGAGTTCCGGCACCTTTTTTTTTTTTTTTAGAAAAAAAGCACTGCCTCTAACCAATCACAACATAAAATACAACATATTCATAATAATAACTGCAACAAGATGCTTATACTGTTGGACCCAATTAGAACCTGCCTATGGCAGTGATGATGTTCTTTCCATTTCTAAATGTGGTAAATGACAAAAGAAATAAGTCATATAACCAAGATGAATAAAAATAATTTTCTGTGCACCATTTTGGCAAGTAATTTATGACAGGGTACACAGAGATATGTTGACATCCATGTAGAGCATTGTTTAGAATAATATTGCCTAATTATATCTTGTTTCCAAATGATACTGCTGAAGCATCTGTTTTAGTTTTACTTCAAACATGTCATCTATTCTCCAAAATTAGACATAAAAGCTGTTTTAAAAGTTTTTGTTCACATATCACCATACAGATTGTTACATTAAAATATAAAACAAATATTATGTTTAAATATCCCATTTTTGGATAATGAGAAATGTCATGCATTGCAAAAGATTCTTGAGAATCCAAGTTCCTCAAGAGGAAGTCACTGGAGACTGATGGGGTTCCTAGATTATTTGTACTTATATTAAAAGATATAAAAAGAAGTATTATCCATTTACCAAATATTAATCATAATAATATGTGCTCCGTCCAATTTGTAGGAAAGCATTACCATTGTTAAATTGGAATCAATACCATTGTTGTAAAACATGGCAGTCAAAGATCAAAAATGATATCATATGAGCACCATAAAGGTCAGGAAAAGAATGGGTTTGCAGAAGCTTATAACCTCATTAAAATGGGAATTAGCCTGATTTTCTTCTATAAATGGATTTCAATAAAGGATCAATAACAACAACAACAACAACAACAACAACAATAATAATAATAATAATAATAATAATAATAATAATAATAATAATAATAATAATAATGTTGGAAGGGACCTTGGAGGTCATCTAGTCCGACCCCCTGCTCAGGCAGGAAACCCTATACCAGTGGTGGCGAACCTATGGCACGCATGCCACAGGTGGCACACAGAGCCCTCTCTGTGGGCATGTGTGCCGTTGCCCCAGTCCTAGGTCTTCAACTGGGTTTTATAAAACCTTTTCACTTTAAGTCTCTGCCCCCGTGTGCATAAAAAAAAAGGTTCAATCGATCAATCAATTTCAACTTCTCGTGGGAAAAAAAAGAATTGATTGATTAAACTTTTTAGTCCCACCCAGTCTTCCGTAACCACTGCAACCACACCCACCCAATGGGCCACACCCACCCAATGGGCCACACCCAGCTGGCACCTGACGATACATAAGTGGGTTTTGGGTTGCAGTTTGGGCACTCAGTCTCTAAAAGGTTTGCCATCACTGCCCTATACCATTTCAGACAAATGGCTGTCCAGTCTCTTCTTTAAAACTTCTAGTGTTGGAGCATTCACAACTTCTGGAGGCAGGTTGTTCCACTGATTAATTGTTCTAGCTGTCAGGAAATTTTTCCTTAGTTCTAGGTTGCTTCTCTCTTTGGTTAGTTTCCATCCGTTGCTTCTTGTCCTGCCTTAAGGTGCTTTGGAGAAGAGCTTGACTCCCTCTTCTTTGTGGCAGCCCCTGAGATATTGGAACACTGCTATCATGTCCCCCTCGTCCTTCTCTTCATTAAACTAGACATACCCAATTCCAGCAACTGTTCCTTATATATTTTAGCCTCCAGTCCCCTAATCATCGACTTCTACTATCTACTCTAGGAATGTTTGGGATTCTACAGAAGAAGTGCTAGGAAACTTCATGTGTCCTACGGGCAGCCCATTTTTGCCCCATGCCACTTTCCTAAGAATAAAAGCCCATTGAATTCAATGAACCTAACTTCGGAAGATATGAAAAGGAACTCAGCTACACATATCAGTCCCACAGAGATGCAGGAATGGGTAGAAAGAAATCTGCGGCAGGGGAAACCTCACTTCTTAAATCAAGATAAGTGGAGAGTGAAAAGGACAGAGTGAAAAAAGAGAGCAGTGTGATATAATGGTTAAGTGCTGGTCTAAGAATGGGGAGACTCGGGTTCTGCTTGCTCTCTCAGCCGTGGAAGCAGTTGGCTGACCTTGGACTCCTTTTCAGACCTAAACAGTGTTGCTCTGCAACTGGCTGTTAATCAAAATCCTTCATTTCATCTTGCACTGAAAGCTTTGCTTGAAGAACTGATGGGCAGTGTGCAAAAACAATCAGACTCTGCAACCATGGGAGGCAAAAGCTAACAACAAGACAATGCCAGGTGCTGTACTGTAGAAAGTAAGAAAGATTACCTTGATGGAGATATGCAGCCCTGTTACCAAAGCAACAAGGAGAAAACATACCGTAAGCCCATAACAAACAGAAAATATGCTAAAGAGACTCAGACTTAATTCACAAGAGTTTAAGAAGGGGGAGGAGGTACAGCACGATCAGACTTGCAAGTTTCGGTTATTAAAACCATTCTCTATAAAAAATAATTCTAGCCTTTCAATAGAGTTGCTTCATGGTCTGGTTTACCTGGTGGAACTGACATGAAATGCCTGCACTAAAGCTAGTCTGGAGACAGTATGACAGGCTACTGCAACTTTTCAAGAAGAGGAACAGAAGCTTTAAAAAAACTTTCTCTGCTCTCTTTCAACCTCTTTCTCTGGGATGTGGGGATCCAATGGCAATAGACGAGCCTAGTTTGAGATCGGATCTTGACCCCCTGGCGCTGCATTATTCCTTGGGCATCACTTTATTAAACTTCTGTAGTTGGAGGGTGTCCACACAGAAGGAAGAGTACTGGTCACTTAGACTTCACTGTGTTGGTTTTAATAGCTAGTCTTTTGAGATATTCTCAGCCTGCAGCTTTGGTGACCAGAGTCAGATTATAAACAGGTAGGCCCACCAATAAGACTGAAGCCTCTTTTTATATGTTCAAGAAAGTCAGTGGTATTTCTTTGTATTTTAAACCCAGTTCTTACATTTTTATTTGGGGAGGGTACCATTACTATTCTGTCTAACCTTAAGAGAGAATTAGGCCCAAATAGGGTTGCCAGGTCTGCTTCCAAAAAATAGCGGACAAGCGGGGGGGGGGGGGTGTTTAAGTAGTAAAAAAAGTAGACTGTACAGCTTTAGATTATGTACCATTTCATCATAAAGCTTTTGAATTAAAAAAATGTCCACTATTTTGTGAAAAAAATAGTGAACATAATGTGAAAAAAGTGGACTGTCCACTCAAATAGTGGACACCTGGCAACCCTAGGCCCAAATGTTGGATATTCACTCGTGTCTTTAGTTTGTTTGGAGAAGTTCTGGAAGACTATTTTGTATTGTGCATATTTTGTATTAATTTCACTCTTCATTTTTCACAGCCTGGAAACTGTTTGTTTCTCAAGCGCAATCCTACATTCTACTTGATTTATGTAGTAAACAGACGAATTAAATGGTTTCTCTTATCACTTCTTTTCCAGCTCCAACTCAGTTGTTTGCTACCTCTGTGCCTCAAAGCAGGCACATTTACTTTGCTGAAAACTGAACAGACAACTGAAAACAAAATCAATTTAAAATGTCACTATTTAAACAGGAGAAACAAGTTGACAATATTGCAAAGGTGGAAATGACCGTATCTCTACATGAAAATTATTGCACAACAGGTTATTTCTAGAGCCAGAAATGTTATAGAATTGCACCCTGCTGGAACCTACCAGTAAAGTAATGTAGATTACATTCCAATTAGTTTGCAATGTTTAGAAGATAATCATTCTGTAATTCATATCTAATCCCGTGGTTTTATATATCAGTTAGGCAAACTATACAGTTAAGTAGCAATCAATTCTGCTGCCATCCGAATTAAAACTGAAACAAAAATGTACCATAGTGCGACCTCTTCCAACTTTCTGTCTTCTGGATGTGTTGGGATAAAATTCTCAGAATGTCTAGGCTTTAACCATTTTGACCAGAAAATCTGGGAGTCACAATCCCAGTTAGTCTTGGAATGTGCCCACTGTGGAAAGCTGTTGTAGAACACATTATACTGAAATCTATAGAGGGTAACTGTATTTTTGGATGACTGGAAATCTCTTCTGGACTATTTGCTGAAACAATTTAAAAAATGTGGTTTATGGGTTTGATGATTAGAAAAAGCAGACTAAGGAAAGAAGGAAATTATATTGTAACCTAAGAAAGAGAAAGTAAAATATACATGCACTTGCACAACTGCTGTTAAGAAGATCAGAAGCTGTGTCTTTTCTTTAATATTTTTACCTTTTTTTCTTTTCTTACTCTTCTCTACTTCTTTCTTTGTACTTTTTTCACTTACTAATTACTTTACTTTCCTTACTTACTTTCTATTTCACACATATAAATATATATAAGATATGATTTGTTTGCCTTAGCACATTAATTAAAACCATAGGAGAACAGCATGCTTCTTTTAGTTGATTTGAAAATAAAGAAATGTCAAATTCTTCAAACAGCTTGCATTTTCTTCGGTTTTAGTAATAAATCCTATTTTCAGTGCAAGCTAGAGATCTCTATTTTAAAAATTTTGAGGGTATGTTAGTAGGCTATGTGTATATCCAAGCAAAATGCAGGCAGCATTATGCTGGTTTGCAAAATAGTCATATAATTAGGTTTTGCTGTTTTTATAGGTTTTGTTTTGTTTTATAGCACAGTGAAAATTATCAAACAAAAATAAAAATAATACAATAGTGGTAAAATAAAAGGTATACATAAAAATGATTAACATGAGCTAAAAAAGAGCCATATAATATTTTAAATAGTGTTAATATATATTTATCTCAGTCCTTAATAATAATAATAATAATAATAACAATAATAATAGTAATAATAATAATAATAATAATAATAATAATAATAATAATAATAATAATAATAATAATAATAATAATAAAGTTGGAAGGGATCTTGGAGGTCATCTAGTCCAACCCCCTGCTCAGGCAGGAAACCCTACACCATTTCAGACAAATGGCTGTCCAGTCTCTTCTTATAAACTTCCAGTGTTGGAGCATTCACCGCTTCTGGAGGCAGGTTGTTCCACTGATTAATTGTTCTAACTGTCAGGGCATTTCTCCTTAGTTCTAGGTTGTTTCTCTCTTTGGTTAGTTTCCATCCATGGCTTCTTGTCCTGCCTTCAGGTGCTTTGGAGAATAGCTTGACTCCCTCTTCTTTGTAGCAGCCCCTAAGATATTGGAACACTGCTATCATGTCACCCCTCGTCCTTCTCTTCATTAGACTAGACATACCCAATTCCAACAACTGTTCCTTATATGTTTTCGCCTCCAGTCCCCTGATCATCTTTGTTGCTCTTCTCTGTACTCTTTCTAGAGTCTCAACATCTTTTTTACATCGTGGTGACCAAAACTGGATGCAGTATTCTAAGTGTGGCCTTACCAAGGCATTGTAAAGTGGTATTAACACTTCATGTAATCTTGATTCTATCCCTGTGTTAATGCAGCCTAGCACTGTGTTGGCCTTTTTGGCAGCTGCAGCACACTGCTGGCTCATATTTAAGTGATTGTCTACTAGGACTCCAAGTTGCTACTTGGTTGAGCAAGCTACCACCTATACTATACCTGTGCATTTGTTTTTTCTTGCCTAAATGTAGAACCTTACTTTTTTCACCATTGAATTTCATTTTGTTAGATAGCACCCAATGTTCAAATCTGTCAAGATCCTTCTGTATCTTAAGCCTATCTTCTGGAGTGTTGGCTATTCCTGCCAGCTTAGTGTCGTCTGCAAATTTGATGGGTTCACCATCTATCCCCTCATCCAAATCATTGATGATGTCGAAGAGCACTGGGCCCAGAACAGAGCCCTGGGGCACCCCACTACACACTTCCCTCCATGTAGATGCAGGGATCTCCAAACTCAGCAACTTTACGACTTGTGGACTTCAACTCCTGTGCCTTCAGCCTCCCATGCTGGATGGGGAATTCTGGGAGTTGAAGTCCACAAGTTTTAAAGTTGCCAAGTTTGGAGAGCCTTGCTCTAATTATACATTATTAAATCTAGCATAGCAACCAGCCTTGACAATGAAGATACTGAAATGGTGGGTAGTTTTTGTCCTTTAAAAACAACTACCCACAGTAAAGGAACCAGCAGTCAAGAAATATACTGCAGAAGAAGCAAAGAGTATTGATGCTTTTAAACTGGGGAAGACTCCTGAGGATTCTATGGATAGCCAAGAAGCAAATCATAGAACAAATCAATCAAAGAGTTCTAATTCAGGTCACAAAGGACCAAGCTCAGATTGTCATATTTTGAACACATTATGCTTTCATTTTTCCTAAACATCTTTTTCTAAACTCAAGTTGCTATCTTGTAAAAAAAAATACAGTAACAATATCTTATTTTCCTTCCTTGTGGTTGGATATTTTGGGGAATTATATGTTTTCAACTGGTAGCAGTGAAAAAGGTGTGTCCATTTTAGCCATATGTGTCGATATTGAATCAACAATATCTTCTAGCAAATTCTCCTGGCAGGTCAAAATTATTTTATTTACAGCAAGTTTATCTTTTATCCAATTGTCACCCAGAAATGATATTTATCAACATAAATTAGATTACTTATTTTGCTAAAGTTAAGCAAGTTGAGTATAGTTAAGAACATAAGGCAGCATATTTTGCCCTTTGTATTTTCTCTTGTTCCTGATAGTAATGAAGCCAATCAGTCAATCAAAGGGCAATATCAGCTAATTTGCATGGTTTCTTTAAAAAGCTTCTTTTCAAACTTAGTAAGATACAAACATGAAAATCAAAATTTGGAATATAAATGCATTGTATTTATTTCAGAAACGTAAATTCTCAGTTCATTCAAATGTGGATGGGCAAGAATAGAAGGCACTGATGTACAGAATATAACTTAATGAATTGGGACTCACCAGATGTAGCAAGTAGGTTTTAGAGAAAAAGAGTTTTTAAATCTTAAAGAATAGAAAGAATTGGCAAGATGCATCTCGTCATGGCTCATATCAGAGTTCAGCAAACTTTTTTTTCTTCTACTGGGGGGGGCAGCTAGATTGCTCTGAAGGCCAAGGAGCACAACGGTCATTGGACAGCATTGACTCACCACAGCAACAGGGCTGCTGATACGCTGCCTTCCTTGTCCTATGACCGCCGTAGAGGCTGAAGCCTGGCAATTTGCCTGTCTGTTCACGTGTGCCTGTACAGGTAAATAATCCTCTACTTACGACCACAACTGAGCCCAAAATTTATGTTGCTAAGTGAGAATTTGTTAAGTGAGTTTTGCCTCATTTTATGACCTTTCTTGTCATGGTTGTTAAGTGAATCACTGCAGTTGTTAAGTTAGTAGCACGGTTGTTAAGTGAATCTGGTTTCCACATTGACTTTGCTTGTCAGAAATTTGCAAAAGCTGATCACACAACCCCAGGACATGGCAACGGTCATAAATATGAACCAGTGGCTAAGCAGCCAGATTTTGATCACATGACCATGTGGATGCTGCAACGGTCATAATTGTGAAAAACAGTCATTAGATACATTTTTGGTGCCATTGTAACTTTGAATGGTCATTAAATGGACCATTATAAGTCGAGGACTACCTATATAAAACTAGGCGGCAGGCTGCATTTGGCCCATGGACCCTTGTTTGCCCATGCCTCTCTTAAGTAGTTTGAGGAAATAATTTGGGCTATGAGATTTCTGCTTGATCTTCATTTCCTCACATCCAGGGAAGATCTTCAAATTAGAACTGAATTAAAATTGTTTTAACTTTGAAAAAATAAATCTCCTCTTTTCTGCCATGTTGTTATAAATATAGTAAGATTCTGCCTGAAGTAGTTTCTGCCTTTGGAGCTCTCTCCTTCCAATCTGTTGGATTGTTCAATCAAACTGATCATCCCTACCTAGCAAAAAATACTGCTGTGAAAAGGCCAATGACTAAGCTTACTGCTACTTAATATTTATAAATACGTAGTTATATAAATATTTCCAGACAATTTCCATGCTGAATAAAACAACGAAATGAATCTGAGGGAGGCCTGCAAAAGTTATGAATTTTGGTTGAAAGAATTTCATTAGATGTTAATTCAAATGCAATTTTGCTGATTTTTTTCTTAAACTAACAAATTGGAAAAGGACTTCACAATTCTATTGACTTGTCTTCCTGAGGACAAATAGAGTTCTATATTAGGGTGGGGGTGAGGAAGCTGCAAACTGTTTCAGAAATTAGAATGGCATAAATGGATGACGTGGCCCTTAAGAAGGAATCAGATGCCTGTTTAATTGTTCAGCAAAGCAGAGGTTGTGGTCAGAACCTTAATGAGCATTACTGAAAGCTCATACCTAGCACAGATCTGCAAATTTTAATCTGTAGATTTCCCCCCTTTTATCAGCAGACTGAGTTGGTTAAAAGATTACCTAGATCAGGATTTTAAAAGTAGTCCTTGACTTACGACCTCAATTGAGACCAAAATTTCTGTTGCTAAGTGGGGTATTTGTAAAGTGATTTTTGCCCCATTTTACTACCTTTTTGCCACAGTTGTTAAGTGAATCACCACAGATGTTAAGTTAGTAATATGTTTGTTAAGTGAATCTGGCTTCCCCATTAACTTTGCTTGTCAGAAGGTCACAAAAGGGGATCACATGACCCAGCCGTGATAAGTATGAGTCAATTGTCAAGTTGATCACATGAATATGTTAATGCTGAAACAGTTGTAAATGTGAAAAATGATCATAAGTCATTTTTTTCAATGATGTTGTAACTTTGAACGGTCATTAAATGAACTGTTGTAAGTCAAGGACTACCTGTATTATAAGTGGGAAAGTTCACCTCTTTTTCTCCTTTCACTATAGCTCTGGTTCACCCAGGATGCTTTTACAAAAACACAAAGCTCTATCAGTATTTTGATACTATTCACAATCACATCACATTTGATTTCATTTACAGATTAGTATTTAATATGCCACAAAGCTTTTCTTTTCCACACCATCTTCAATTGGAACATTTCATTTAGCAAATTCCTGGGAAGCCATGAAAAATTTTGTTCCTACTGCTTGAACTGATCATATCAGTTGACCATTTGTGTAACTTCCCCAATTTTTCAGATATTTGGAATGGTCATGGGGGAAAGAACAGACTGTTCTCTCAGAATGTCATCATGTTTGTGTGCTTCTCTGATTTAGTTAGGTTTTATACCTCCTACCTTCTTTTTACGTCTCCACCAACTGTGTTCTAGTTATTTTTGCCTTGGTTATATGCTGATCTTGTCACACACATACATACACAAAACACACACAGAGAGACATGTCCATACACACACTCAAAAATAACATGTGACTAATATTCTTTCTTCCTAAATAAATAAATAGATAGAAGAAAAGGCAAGAGTTTGGGAATGAGGAGAAATTAACTTCACCGGATTCTAAATGATCCATGGATATTTCTCTACATGAATTGTAATCCTAAAATAAAAGAGGACTTCCTATATCCCTAGCCAGTCACATAGGCAGTTTTGTTCTGAGGGTACTGAGACAGATATGAACACTTCTCAGTAGAGGAAGTTTATTGCTGATTGTTATTTTTATCTTGGTTGTTTTCTTGTAAGCCCCTCAGAGTTATACTCTTTGAGTTGGGCAGCCATACAAATTCTTTCAATAAGTATATAAAGTGAACCCCTCTCTCACACAAACTCAACAATCAGGGAGAAGCCTTGGGGCCCCTTTTTATGGCTGTTTTCAAATCTGTGAGCTTTCTTCCCAGCTGGCATTTTGAAATGACAAAATGATAGAGGAAAAGCACTATTCTTAGTTCTATTAAAAGAAACAATGGGTAGATCTTGCAAAAGATACTGTCTTAGAGTCCCATCCATGACTGTCTCCTGGACAAATATAGCATTACTAGCATGGACATTTATGGTTGCCTCTGAGACTACTATGTTTCTGAGATATTGCAAACATTTTCAATTTGAGCAATCCATTTCTTTAAAGAGGGGGAAAGGAAGACAGTCTAGAAACAGATTCATCCAGTGGATTGTGACTATATTGGTCTATTGGTATTAACAGAACAACTTGATTATTATTAGGGCTAACAAAAAGGCTACAGAAAGGTTTTTTAATCCAGATTTTGGATGTTATTTTTAAACAGGAAGAAGACAGGAGAGCGTGCGCATAGCTGAAAAGCTGCAGCCTACTTTCAGCATTGTAGGAAATAAAGTTTTATAATTAAAACAGAAATGTCATGACTCATGAGATGGTAGGTGTAGCAAAATGGATCGTAATCAGTGAGTAGGAGAGGGAGGAGCCAATGCCTTATATGGCAAAGAAGAACGTAAAAAGAACAGAAGACAGAGGCTTTCTACTAAGAAAAGCAGTTTAAGAACTAAGTTATAGTTGCTTATCCAAATATCTCAGGCTGTTTTACAAGGACAGAGATATGCAATGCGATTATGGTATTTGTGTGGAAAGGGACTGTGTCATAACCACAGGTCCTGAAATTCTCCCAATCAACTAATAAAGTCCAAAACTGAGTCCGTGAATAATGACCAACAGATATAACCAGTACAAAACATTATGATATATATCATTTACTCTATTTCCTTATTCTCTGATTACTTCCTCTACATACATATTGCCTTCACTATAATGGGATGCAATATTTTGAACTGCTGCTTTACTGTGTATGATAATGTACAATAACTTTTCTTGGATGCAGATTATTTTTTTTTAACCATCAGAAAGCAGGATTTTAGTTGGCCAAAGCATTCAAGATGGACTGTCAAGATTGATGAGCATTAGGAAAAGAATGAGGGATGGTTTGCTGATGAATAAATCTTACAGTAGAAAAGGCCAACTACACAGTTTAGCTGGAACGCTGCATTTTACATAGGAGAGAGAAATGACAAATGTATCCTATGGTGCTATTGCCCTTTTGTACCAGGGGAACTAACAACATAGATAATTTGTTTTTATTCATTCTGCCACCTTGTCACATATTTAGGTACATTTAATGCAAATTAAAAAAAGCGTAACAGGGAATAAGTAAAAAATGAATCACTTGAGACTGAAAAAAAGTACAATTTCAGTATCTTATGTAACAAATTCATTGGAACAAAACTCCTCCATTAATTATAAGACATCATCTAGTCAGTTAAATGCAAGAAATTATATTTTGGGAGAAAGAGGCAAAATCTGTGTGGGGATTTATATCTTTTCACTCTGCATGAGTGGATACCTTGCGGTAACACTTTCAGAGGGTTGGCTACTACCACGTTAATCAAGGAAAGAACCAACCGAGAAATAAGGAGAAATTTCCTGACAGAACAATTAATCAGTGGAATGGCTTGCCTCCAGAGATTGTGGGTGTTCCATCACTGGAGTCTTTTTTAAAAAAAAATTGGACAGCCATTTGTCCAGAAGGGTATAGGGTCTCCTGCTTGAACAGGGGGTGGACTAGAAGACCTCCAAGGTCCCTTCCAACTCTGTTATTTCATTATCAAGGATTCATGCAACTCAAAAACTTAAAAATCGTATATTTTACTACAACTACAATAAAAAAGTTCTTCCATTTTAATATTCATATTCGGTATAAGATTATGCTACCCCCCCAAACCTGATCCTAAATTTCACATTCCATGCCCTAAACATTCAACTTACCACCCACAAGTACTGCTTTTTCTGCTTCCACCCCCTGTTTGACTTAGTCACAGTGTGTAGGAAACCAACAACTGCAATACTCACTTTCTGTGCTACTTTGTCTTGTGAGAATTTCTGTTGTTTGCTACTGTACTGTACACTGTCCTGTTGAGCTGTGCCTGTCCTTGAGGCTAGAATGGAAGGATTTTATACATATATAAAGATATAATTTACCCAAATTTCTGAAGAACAGAGGAAGCTGTCTCTCTCTTAGTCAAGCCAAGTCTCAGGTAGTCATGGCTCTTTTCCATTACATGCCTTTCAACTGGAAATGTCAGGGACTAGAGCAGGGGTCTTCAAACTTGGCCCTTTTATGACTTGTGGACTTCAACTCCCAGAATTCCTCAGCCAGCGTGCCTGGCTGAGGAATTCTGGGAGTTGAAGTCCACAAGTCATAAAAGGGCCAACTTTGAGGACCCCTGGACTAGAGCCTGACTGTATTGTGTGACTTCCTGCCAGTTCCAACAAGCAAAATCAATGGGAAAGCTGGCAGGAAGTCACAAATCCCAGGAGACTTGGTGGACAGATGATTACAGCCTGGTGGGGAAGTGGGCGTTACAACACAGTGTGAGTGTAGGCGGGCAGGAAACAGTGTGCAATGATGTGGCACAAGGGTAGGCAGGTAGGGGAGGTGGTGTTGTGGCATGATTGTAGGCAGGGAGGGGGGTAGCATGAGTGTGGGTTGGTGGGAGAGGGATGCTGTGCGTACAAGTGAGGGCAAAGAGGGGGTACTGCAGCATCATACAATCACAGTTAATAGGCAGACACTATCGCATACAGGTAGGGAGATATGGCAGGCAGGTGCCCTGTACAGAGCACAGTTCCCTGAAAACTTGTATTCCACAATAAGTTCCTTGAGACAAAAAAAAATGGCAGGAGCTACTTATAGAAGTGACTTGAACATTCCTTGCCAGTGTAGCGGGCTGACCGAAAGGCTTTGCGGGAGCCTCGCCAGCAAGAGGGGAGTGGAAAACTAGGACAGCTGCTACTGGTTTGGGCGTGGTGGGTGTAGACTGGGGGAAGGGAAGAAAAGGAGAAGAAGAAAAGGGGTGGGGTGGTTGTTGTTGTTGCTGTTGGGGAGAGACCAGGTGAAGCTGAAGAGAATTGGAGTTTTAGGTGATTCCTCTCCTTTGGAGTAGTGGGAAGGAGAGGAAGAGAGAGAGAGTGGGGCTTTATTGCTTTCTTTTCCAAGGGGATATCCTGAGCAAGGGGAAGAGAGAGAGTGAGAGTGAGGAAGTTGCCTGGGGTGCTGAACCAGGTTTTAACTAGAAAGGAAAGGGGGGGGATTTGGCATAGAGAGAGAAGGGTGGTCCACCCCTGAGTGGGGGTTGAGTTGGGACAACTAATAGGGGGATGGGTTTGTCCACTCTAGTTAATAGTTCAGCGAGACCAGTGGTTTGTCATAATTGTGAGGGTGTGGGGCATTATAGGTGTGTGTGTACAAAACCATGTAGAAGATTGGGGAACTCAGCTCAATCGGGAAACTGCCAAGGGCCCCCAGTGAGGGAGCTAGCTGGGTGCCCAGAGATATCAGTCAGCCTCGACAAGAGGGAATTCCATGGGAATCCCCCATCAAAGATGAGAGTGATGGGAGTACACCCATTAGTGAGAAATCTCTGTCCCTTTGAATTACCAGAAACTAAAGCAACAGGGCTTCAGCAACTGCCTTTGGGGAACCAAGTGCGGGTTGTTAAACCAGACATTGGGGCTCCCACTATTGGGGTTCCCCAGCAGGTAGTGGGTCCTTCTCCAATGGTGCCAGTGTAGGTAGAGGGTATTTACACTAAGGCCCTTCTGGATTCGGGTGCGCAAGTCACTCTATTATATAGGGACGTATATGCCGATACAGGAATTGAGTGATTTGAAGATCTGTGGCATCGGAACTGAAAAATTCCCATATGATGGATACGGTTGACGTTTGGGCCCTCTATTGCTGGGTATACGGACTCTTTTGAAACTCTGGCAATTGTATGTGCCCGCCCTTTGGGAGTTAATCAGGGCTTGTTGATTGTGGGGATGAACACGAGTTTGGTTAGGCGTCTACTTATCCCAGTTGTCCCTTTGGGGGATGACCCAATTACCATGACTGTTCATCCCACACTGTAGACAGCATGGCGTGGGAGCATCAGATCCCGGAAGAGGGGGTGGGGTGATTATGGAAGTTGGCTAGAGAAGAGGATCATACAACCAAGGGAAGTGGTGTGTCTGAGGGCTTCCGTTAGATTGGGAACAGCCTGGCCTGTATCTTATTCTTGAACCCAGCCCCAAAGGGCGGTGTGGTGTGGTGGAATTGATAGCAGAAGTAGTCTCCACGCAAGTTCTATGGCAGGAAAAAGGATGGGTTTCGGTTGGAGTCCAGAATATCACAAGTTTCCCTGTAAGATTGAGGGACCAGCTGTTGTTGGGGCAAGTGAGCCCAGCCACCCCGATTGGGTCCCTGGAGGGTAGGGGAAATACTGAGGGGGAGTTTTTGATGGATCAGTTTTACCCAAAGAATACCCAGTTTCCTCCTGAGTGGTGGGAGAAGGCGAGAAATTAGCTTTAGAAGTAGAAACGTTTCTTTTCGAGGGATGAGTTTGATCTGGGCTGTGCTAGGAGTACCCAGCATGTAATCTGACTGAAGGAGGATAAGCCCTTCAGGGAGAGATCTCAGAGGATTCCCTTAAGTGATCTGGATGATCTTAAAGAGCATCTAGCAGAACTGAAAAAGACTGGGGTCATTATGGAATCCTGAAGTCCTTATGTTTTCCCTATAGTGGTGGTCCGGAAGAAGAATGGGTCCCTGAGAATGTGTATAGACTCCCGCACTCTCAACTGAAAGGCTTTGTGGGAGCCTGGCCGGCGAGAAGGGAGTGGAAAGCTCAGACAGCTGCTGCTGGTTTGGGCATGGCGGGTGTAGACTGGGGGAAGGGAAGAAAAGGAGAAGGAGGAAAGGGGTGGGGGTGGAGGTTGTTGCTATTGGGGAGAGACCAGGGGAAGCTGAAGAGAATTGGAGTTTTAGGTGATTCCTCTCCTTTGGAGTAGTGGGAAGGAGAGGAAGAGAGAGAGACCTTGGATGACGGGTCCTGACAGAAGAGAACAAGAGTCGAGCCGTTACCGCTTCAGAGACCAGCGACCATCCAAGTATTGATCACTATCACCTGTGCATGCTGTAAACATTGTGGGGAGTTGCCCTGGCAGAGCGAGCTGTGACTGCAGGGTATTGATTATCTCCGCTCGTGGTTTCTGCTTCTGCTTGGAGCCGGGGAGTTCTTTCCACACACCCCTCTTGTTTTCTCAAATGATTGTTGCGGACTATTGACTATTATTGCTACAACTGCCTGAGGTTGTTAAATACTGTTACGCACTGACCGCCGTGGTTAGGGGTCGGTCACCTTTGTTCCTGCAAACCCCCCTCCCGACAACGAGAACTTGCCATCTCTTCACTCCGTGTGAGCTCCCGCTGAAACAGGACATTCTGTCAACGCCTTGAGAGCACAGCTGTTGAGCGGGACTAAAGGGGGAGGGTTAGAAGGGCCTGTGCTTTGGTGGCCTGTGAGGGGGTAACGCTACACCAGCTTTCCCATTCACTTTGTAGCAGGTCACAAATGGTGAACATGTGACTATGGGGATGGTGTGATGGCTGGAACTTTGGGGACCATTCATAAGTACCACTTGTTAATGCTGTCCCAACTTCTAACAGTCCCTGCACAAGTAGAGATTAACTAAGGACCACCTGTGCATTCTCCCTTCTAAAAGCCAGAACAACTCCAAAAGTTACTGCCAAATTAGAATCTATAATGTAACGGAAGAAATGTGGGCTAACTGTATTATGTGTTTTAATTAAATCCACTTTAATTACATTTAAATTCAATAGCAGAATGAATTTTTCTCCCAATCCTGCTCACCTTTGGCAATAAATGCCATCCAGAAGCTGAGTAGGGCCTATTTATTTTTTGGATTTATTAAATTCCAAGAAAAGTTGATTATACATGCACAGATTTTTTTTATTTTTTTTTAAAAAGATGCTGTTACTAAACTCATGCTTCCAATCTGAGCTACAGATACATTGCAGTGCCTAAAAGTAAGTTAACTATCTCAGTTTTGCTCAAGATTGTAAATGCATATTAGTGGAACTAATTAAAAAATGGGGTGTAATGCAAACTAGAAAGCAATGCAACATGCAGCATGTTGAATTTGAAAATGAGCTATTGAAAATTAAGAAGCCATTAAGTTTATTGAAGTAGGACATGTATAAAATACATGTATAATTTTTAAGAGTTTTTAAAATAAGAGGATTGAGATCACTCAATTCTTCCCAAATGTCAAAGTCTCTTTGGTACTAACTTATGGTGAAATCAGACACTACTTCCATTATTTTATTTTCTATCACCCATAAAAAAGAATTGCAATTTTTCTTGATTTAGTCCACTGCATTGTTTTCTTTGTCACCAATCATTTCCTGTGTAAAGTAAATGCATATCTGTGATTATAATTCTTTGGAACTATTACATTGATATAAATATGGCCTCATGTAAATATTACATTATTATTATTATTATTATTATTATTGTTGTTGTTGTTGTTGTTGTTGTTGTATTTCAGGTTCATCATATGGTTAGCCAAATGTTTAGACAAGATTTGACATTTTTATCCGCCTATCAAGTCCCTCCCAAGGACCAGGGATGGGCAGATGTTGATGTTTGATAGTGTTAAAGGTATCATTGCAGGATGGAAACTGTTCTGAGTAAAGCTTTGTTATATTAATTTGCAATTGACTGATAGTGATTTTGTCAATGCCAGTAGCCATCAAGTGGTATTCCAGTGTTCTGGGATTGCACTCACGGTATGTATTATTATTGGTACTATATTTGCCTTCTTTTACCAAAATCAGTCTATTTTTTATTATTAATAATATTATTGCAAAATTGTTATATTTGCTGAGAGGTATAATACTGCTACTTTAAACAGATTGCTATTAATACATTTTCTATGGTAGGGACAAATCCCTAGATTACTTGACATATTGCTACTATAATGTATATTTAATGTAATATTTTATATTTAATCTAGTCTACATGTATAATTTATTTATAATTGAATAGTTTGTATCTTATAATTATATGAAGTTAACATTCCTGGTTTTATCAGTGAGCATATATTTTGGCTTTGATTTTTCTATGAGACAAAAATGACTAGATTAAAAAAAGTATACACACACTTAGAAAATTAGCAATTACTCCATGTATATTCTACATTAAAGGCAGCAAGACACATTTAACTTACAACTTTAACTTAATATTCAAAGACCATCCTAGTTTGAAAATAGTAAGTAAATGGGAAGGAGAAAATTCTAGGCTTATATGGGCGTTGCTATTTTAGACAAGCATACTGTTGATCATATACTTCAATTATTTCAGCTGTTGCAAGATCAATTTGGATTTCCTAAAGCTGCAAAATAATGGTATATTTGATGTAAATGGTTGTTGATCTTACAATTTAACCCACATACAGTAGCAAAATCTAAAACTCCCAACTTATTGCCAGTTCTTGGAACAATTCTAACTATTATTTTATAAATTACAATACATCACCAAGATGGACATTAATCGTTTCCAGTAAGAATTGGAATATTCCATTTTAACAATAAAATAACAAAGGATCTTAAAAATGGTAAGTTCTTTGCAGCCTTAAAATGATATTAATTCAATAAAAGGTTATTGTTGTACACATTTATTGGTTGTACACATTTATTGGATGTACCAGATAATGTTTTGAGTGTGTTAGCTCTTACTTTATGCTGGAAGTATAAAATAGGTGAGAAGATTCTTACTCTTACAATGTTCCAAAAGCAGTATGATTTAAAGACATAAATATGAATTATATATTGTACTAAAATGTGAAACCTATCACTGTATCATGTATTCTGATATTTAGTATTAGAGGTAGTCCTTGAATTACAACCTGTTGTTCAAAGCTATGACAGAACTCCACAGAACTACTTATGATGCAGTTTTGAAGTACTGATGGCAGAATGAATTTTGTTGATCTGCATTTATGCCATTTGCAGCATTCTGTAGTCACATGACTGTGATTTATGACTTTTTGGCTGTAAGCCAGTGTTTATTTCTGGTTTCCATCAAAAAATGCCCATTGGCTAAAATGCATTCACTTAGCGCCATGGTATTTGCTTAACGACTGGGGCATTTGCTTAACAACTGTTGCAAAAAAAGATTGTAAAATCAGGCATGGTCAAATGGCAAGCCACTTATGACTTATGACCTTAATTTTAAGTTCAATTATGATCATAAGTCGAGGACTACCTGTATGAATTTATTGGGCACAGCATAACTCCAACAACACTCTGCTTAATATTGGAAAGAAGTGTGACTCCAATATAGAATCTTGTTACATGTTCACTTTCCATTTAGGAACTAGATTTCTGTTAATGTACAATAATGGAAAGATTGATCAATAGTTTTCACATTGCTAAGGATTCATGCTGTATTTAAAAATTGGGCTGAATGTACTATAATTATTGGTTTTGTTGTATTTTTTTCAACTTCTTTTTACACTTTTTGGTTTTTTTTAAATTTGTTCTCTTTTTTTCTATACTAAAGCAATTAAAAAACCTAGTAAAGGTCATGGAACACATTTACGAGATTCATAAAGACTACATATTATCACCAGAAAAAAATCAAATTCATCTCAACCTAAAGAGAGAAACACTTCAGAAAAAGGCAATTGTAACATTATCTGTGACATTTCTACATTCAGGCTCTGTACAGCTTTGTACATTCAGTACAGCTACCAGCCAAATTCATAAACAAAATAAAACTATACTTTTTCTTCCCCCATCCTTTCTGTTCCCCACTTACCTTTGTGGAGGAGGAAAGCCTGAACTATTGCCAGTGGAACACAATACAGTTCAGATATGCTTTTAGGTTTAACAATCACACCAAATCTGAAATTAATTAGCCAAATATGCCAGGAAGGATTATCTCAGTGGTGGTGAACCTATGGCATGTGTGCCAGAGGGGGCACTCGGAGCCCTCTCTGTGGGCATGCGTGCCTCGCTCTTTGGCTAGGTTTTTGCAGGAAAAAGCCATTTATCAAGCCCCTTCCTAGCCAAAACAAGCCTCCGGAGCGAGCACACTGTTTTCAGCTTTGAATTACATCAAATCTGACACCAGAAACAGACTAACAGATGACCTGAGTGCTGCATGTGTTGCTCTCAAACTTACAAAGTATAAGCAAAGGTTAGACAAATTATCAG
Organism: Protobothrops mucrosquamatus; assembly: GCF_001527695.2. Taxonomy (NCBI): domain Eukaryota; kingdom Metazoa; phylum Chordata; class Lepidosauria; order Squamata; family Viperidae; genus Protobothrops; species Protobothrops mucrosquamatus. Next base: position 100,651 of record NW_015386500.1, on the reverse strand, counting down.
CATGCATACAACAGCAAAAATCACATTAATTGTTCAAAAGCATGCCAAATGCAAACTTTTACCTTTCAGTAAAAAGTTGTTTGTATCATTGAAAACTTTGTTATTGTGTTTTTCTTTTAAGAAAAAAGATGTTAATGTATGAGTTGTTTTTTCTAAACTAAAACCTCAGTATTCAGATTAAATTGCCGTGTTGGCACTTTGCGATAAATAAGTGGGTTTTGGGTTGTAGTTTGGGCACTCGGTCTCTAAAAGGTTCGCCATCACTGGATTATCTGTATACAAATAGATGCTTAAGTAAAAGGAAGTTCTGCTTACACAGATTCTTGTATTCTTTAAAACTTGGCAGAAGATGTCAGACTCATGCTAAATCAAACAAGGGTTTGATTTGATTCACACATTGTGCTTTCATTTTATTTTATATGTATTGTGTAAACTTTTCTGTTTTAGTTTGTAAACTATAGTTTATGTTGTGCATTGTGCAAATTCATTGCAGCTTATTTAGTAAATCTTAGTTATATAAACCAAGGTTCATACCAGTAGATTCCAAACTTTTAGAATAAGAAGATCCCTCTTTACTTTCAAAATTTGCAGAATCTGTCTGTATTTTTACTCTTACATTTTGACTGAAATAAGGTACAACTGTCTTCCATGAACTTAACTTTAATTTGTCACAATATTTACATTATATAAAATATAAAAATCTATAGAGTTATAATTATTTTCCTGTTCAGTAAAAGATGCTCCCTGTCAACTTGCTAAAATGGTTGAAAAGGGTGGTAGCAAAATCTTCCCCGTACATTAATTTCCCTAACTAACACACATATACAGTAGTAGTTCAAAAAAGCATAAATGAAATAAGCTAAAAACAATCCCCAAATCCTTCTTATGAACACATTCCCTGTTTTGTTACTGGAAGAAAGATGGCCACATTAGGCTAGTAGATCCAGGATGTCTGTAGGGCCTGCACTTCAGCCATTTAGATAAATGATGGTGTCTGGTAGTGCTGGAAGCTACTAAGCAGGTGAAAGAAATATCAGTTCCAGGGAGACTGGTGGTGTGGCTGAGCAGGACTACATAGGTAGAATGAGGGTGGTCTCCTGTTATATAGCATAAGTTCCATCTGTGGCCCAACTGTTAATGCTGAAATAACTTTGGGAGGTAGGTAGAGCTTGCCTTGTAACCCAATTTAGCATTTTCTCCCTTCCACCTCATTCCTGGCAGGTGGTGAAGTGTCTTTTGGTGAGTGACTGCTTTTTAAAAGCAGAAGAGTAGCTTTTACAATTTTCTTCTGTTCTCCATGCTTTGTGTTGCATAATTGTAGACCCTTTGCAGAAACTTCTCAGGCTTCAGCAGCCCATGTCTGGGAAACACTGGTTTAAAGCAATGCATGATTCAAGTCATGGTATGATTTCTTGAATAGGATGACCATTTACATGTACTCCCCAAAAGAAAACGCATCACCATAAAAGATACAGGTATGCATATATGTTAATTTATATTTAAAAGTACAGAACAAAAAAATCCTATGGCAACACAATATAGCTAATCACAGTGGGAAAGACCAAGACTGGGTAATGCATGATCTTTCACAGGCTCTAACTTCAAGAACTCTTCCTGTTTCTTTGATATTAAAACAGACCAAAATGGCTTTCTAATAGAGAAAAGATGAACTGAAGATGTTGGTGCAGAGGTTGTTGGGCACCACTAGGGATAGACAAATTGTTATGTTTTGGCACAAATCTCTATTATCATAATCTTTATTGGTCATGCTACTTTGGGCTGATGAGAACCAAATTTCAAAATTTACAGAAGTAACTTTTATATGTACTTTCATGAACAATATTATAAGTCCATAAATAGGCAGGCCATCTATATGATAAGAAGAACATTGCTCTATTTTTGGCTGCTATAATATTCAAGTAGATATTGCTTCAAAGGAAGGAATGTGCTGTGAGCTGAACTCATACTCACCCTTGAAAGGAACAACCTGTCTCCAGTTATTTATTTTTTTAACAAATACCGCTGGCTCAAGAGTCTCTCAGCAATTTTCAATAACATTTGTTCTCTAGTCACATCATTTAGAATGTGATTGTTGCCATTTTCTGCAAGGCATATGGTTTGTTCCTAGATTATTATTTATAATGCATTTTTCATAATTTAAGGAAGCAGCTTAAAATGTGTAAATGAAATTATGAACTCAATCTAATTCTGCAGGATGATTTTCTTTTCACAATACAAATCATTTTCTTGATTGCAATTCCCTTGCTTCAGTGATAACAGCTTACGTGCATGTTGTGATTAGACATAAGGAGCAATAAACATAAGGAGCAAATATAATCTGATCTTTTAAAAAAAACCTATTAAAGTCAAATCAAACCTAATTAGATAATCATAAAATAAACAGTTTGGATGTTATTTTGACTTGTTCTAAACACTTTAGAAAGTGTCTGGCTAATGGAGCACAGCTATTATGAATAATGTAGTCATAAGTGGTAAAGTATTTATGTTTACTAAAGCTTAACACAACATATACGCATACAACCCCCAACTCCAATGATATATGGTATGTATCTGCAAGCAATGATTAGGCAGTATGGACCTAGAGACTTGGCAATTTAAATTGAATTTAGGTGGGCAATTTACATGTTTCCACATACTGGGTGTACATACATTTTGTTTGCTTTTCCAAAGTGGTTGGTATGAAAGAGGTAGGAAGACAACTGAGCATAAAATATTTATGCCACAAATGATAAAATTATAGGGTACAATCATGATATAGTTTTGTTGTGTTGCAATTTAGTAATTGCAATTTAGTAATTTAAGAACCCCCACAGAGCGCATCCCCGGGTGGTGGATTGGGGGACCCTATCCATTATGGCTTTTATGCTATAATGGCAGGTTGGAAGGAATCAAATACCTCCCGTAGACCAACAGGGAGGTGAGTGGCAGCTGGCTTCCCAGTATTGACTGAAGGTGGAGACCATATTGGTTGGAACGGCTTCAGAAGAACAGCACACAGTGAACAGCATGTGCACAGTGATGTAGAAAGCAAAGGGAAGATTACTACACTATATATTTCCCAGGAAAACCATGTTAATGGCAGCAAAACCTAACAATGGCCCTGAGTACGGGCGCCCCTTAAATGGGGCAGGGGTGCTAAGAATCTCCCAGTCCGCTACAAGCATGATAAACCCAAAACTATGGTACATGGAATCTGAGAAGCCTATACGAAGCTGGGAAAACACACAACACTATCCAAGAAATGTCCAAATACAATATCTCTATATTGGGAGTGAGTGAAATGTGCTGGCCTGAAAATGGAATGTGTAGAATAGGAAATTATACTACCTACTACTCTGGTGAGAATAGCAAACACCATCGAAATGGAGTAGCTATAATCATAAACAATCTTGTAAATAAATGCATCAAGTCCTTTATTCCTGTATCTGATAGAGTGATGATGATCCAAATAAATAGTACTCCAGTAAATATGAATGTTATACAAGTTTACGCTCCCACAGCTGACAGTGATGAAGAGGTTTTAGAGAAGTTCTACGAAGATATAAGCAGTATACTGAAAACCCTAAAGAGTAATGATATCACAATACTCATGGGGGACTTCAATGCAAAAGTGGGAGAAGGAAGTGATGCTCCTGTAGTTGGAAACTTTGGCTTAGGAACCAGAAATGGTAAAGGTGACAAATTTGTAGACTTCTGCAAGGAACATAGGCAATGTGTGATGAATACTTTTTTCAAGTTGCCAAAAAGATGCCTCTGCACTTGGAGATCACCAGCAGATACATGAAATAATATAATAAGGAACCAAATTGACTATTTTACAATAAACAAAAGATTTAGAAACTCAGTAACATCAGTAAAGACATAACCAGGTGCAGATGTACTATCCGATCACAATCTACTACTTGCCAAAGTCCAGCTGAAACTAAAAAGGATGAAAAACCCGAATCTTGCTAAACCAAGAATTGGCAGAGGCTTCATCATTAAACATGGAGGTAAGATAAAAGAAGAATTAGAAAATCATTTAAGAGAAACCAACAACCTAAATTATGAAGATGTAGAAGTGAACTAGAATAAATTTAAAAATGCAATAGTAGAGGTAACAAATTCAAAACAGAGAGAGGGGTACCACAGAAACAACAGTGGATGACGAAGGAAATTCTTCATCTCATGGATGAAAGAAGAACTTATAAAAATAAAAACAAAAAAAAATACAGTGAATTGCAGAAAACAATTAGAAGAAAAATTTTACTGGCAAAAGAAAAGTGGTTTGCAAAGAGATGCAAGGAAATAGAAAAGACAGAACATATGCATGATAATTTCAATTTACACAAAAAAGTGAAAGAAGCAGCAGGCCTCTACAAAAAGAAAACCAACAACTTAGTTGACAAAGAGGGGGAAATGATCTTAGATGAGGACGAAAAACTAAAACTAAAACTGAAGAACTTTTTGAGGACACCAGGGATGATATAGATATGGGAAGTATAACAACTGGACCAAACATCACTATGGAGGAGGTTGAACATGCAATAAAAATAGTAAAAACAAGAAAAGCCACAGGACCTGATGATATCCCAGTAGAAATTTTAACATTGCTGGAAGACAATGGGAAGAATTTTTTACTGCAGCTCTTCAGTCAAATATATGAAACAGGAAAGATATCAAATGATTGGCTAAAATCAACCTTTGTGACAATCCCCCAAAAAATAAATGCAAAGAAGTGTACCGAACACAGAACAAGAAGCTTAATGAGTCATGTTCTGAAAATATTTCTGAGAATAATTCACACAAGAATATACAATAAAATTGAGCAACGTCTATGTAACACACAATTTGGTTTCAGAAACAATCTTGGTACACGAGATGCGCTATTCAGCATTAAGGTTCTTGTATAGCATTGTAGAGATGTCAATCACAGTGTTTACATGTGCATCGTTGATTTTGAAAAAGCATTTGATAAAATAAGACACAGCAAACTATTAGAAATCCTGAAACAAGGGGGACTAGATGACAAAGACATCCAAATCATAAAGTATCTTTATTGGCATCAGGTAGCAAATGTGAGACTAGGCCAAAAATACTCAGCTGATGCAGAAATACGAAGAGGGGTCAGACAGGGATGTATTCTGTCTCCACTGTTGTTCAATATCTACTCTGAGTCAATCTTCAACAAGGCACTGGAGAACATCGATGCTGACATCAAAGTAAATGGTGTTTAGATCAACAATTTAAGATATGCTGACAATACAGTTCTGCTTGCCAGTAAGCATGAAGACCTTCAACAGAGTCACAGAAATATCTGAAAAATATGGCTTAAAGCTTAATACTCAAAAACCAAGATCATGGTCGTCAGCAAACAACCCATTAATTTACCACCAATAAATTCAGAAGGAATACCATTAGAAAAAGTTGAAAGGATCACGCACCTCGGTTCTAATTTACATGAAAGCTGGGACATGACCACTGAAGTAAAGACAAGGATAGAGAAAGCTCGAACAGCATTCTTCAAAATGAAAAAGGTCTTCTGCAGTCACAACATAAGCTTAAGATTGAAAATCAGGCTTGTCAGATGTTATATTTTTTGTATCCTGCTCTATGGTGTAGAGAGTTCGTCTCTGACAGAAGGCCACCTGAAGAGACTAGAAGCATTTGAAATGTGGATTAACAGGCGGCTGTTATGTATAAGCTGGGTTGACAAGATCAGAAATAAGAAGGTGATAAGCCGCCTGGGAAAACCAAGGGAAATCATCAAAATAATTAAAAACCAAAAGAATATTTTGGACATGTGATGCGACACCCATAAAAATACAGCATACTCCATTTAATCCTCCAGGGAAAGATTGAAGGCAAACGAGGTCCAGGCAGAAGAAGAACATCATGGCTTCAAAATCTAAGGGACTGGTTTGGACAAAACTCAGCAGCACTTTTTCGTGTGGCTGCTGATAAAAACAGGATCGCCAACATGATCACCAACGCCTGATAATGGATATGGAACAAGAAGAAGAAGAAGAATTTAGTTATCCATTTTATGCTTTCTGTAAAACTGATTCTGCCAGTCAATGCTTCTGATCAAAGTATGCAGCTGCTTCTGTAATTCCTTTTTCTGAGAGCAGATTGGTCTTTCTGATTTATTTTTTTTAACCAAGGGCTGTACTTAGAGGATAAGATTCAACACCATATGAATAGAAACAGATAGACCAAGAGCTTTTTCCTTCTTCTCCTGCCTCCACCATAACCTCAAAAATTTACCTTAACCATCATTTAAAAATGTATTTTTTTACAAGGCTGCAACAGAAGTTGGAAGAGAGATTGCTTGTAATTGGGATTAGGAATATTAAAGCCACTTTTTTCCACGGTACTCCACCTCAGAGTGTTTTTATCACCTGAGGCATTTGTTCAAATCTTCTGACTTCAATGCAATCCCAATGACTAAAAATGGGTCAAAAACTGATGTTCTTCTAAATGTTAATGAGCTACAACACTCAGCGGCTTCTAGTAACATGGCTAAGAATAATGTCTGCTGGCAACATCTGAAAGACCGGAAGTCATCTACTCTTGATTTAATACCTTCAGTGGGTAGACTTTGATACCATAAAGTTTTGGAAGTTCTCTGTCAAGCGCAAAGGACCATACATTAACTTGCAGTTCAGAAGCTTTATTGCTCAAGCCTAAATGCAATGCAAGAACTAGTCAACTGAAGTTCAGTACTAAATTGATGCCAGATAAAGATTAACTGAATTCAAGAGAGGATGGACTTGGACCATTTGTGGCAATATAACAACTCTAAGCAGATTGTGCACTTAACTCCGCCCCCAGCTCTGCTTGCTCTTCTCCTACTCTCTTAATTAAAGTTTAAATAGCTAAAGAGGCTGGGGTTGTCCAATATTTAACAATTTTCAGTTCTTGTTAATGCCACTGAATCAGGGTCTACTTCTGATGACTACAGGGACAACTGATTTTCATCTCAACTTAGTATTATATTGTTCAAGCACAATGCACTGAAGGTTTCTTCGCTTTTCCTGAGAAAGTTGGCAGATATGTAACAAGATAAAAGACTTTTATGTTTAATAGTGCGCTGTATTTAAATGTATGAAACTATATACTTCGCTGCAGAGAATTTGATAACAAATCCTTTTGAGCAAATATTACATCACCAGGAAAAACAAATTGGTTACTTTTATAATAATGGAGGGGTTCCAGGAGTTGCTGCAAATGTTTTTTGTTAATACTATCAGTAACCGCACAGTATTTGACTTCATGAAATTGGAATAAATGCAATGGATTTGCTAGTAGTAAACTTCATTTTTAGAGCTGCCACTGTGGAGTAGTAACAGACCTCCTGCAGAGACAGTTACAAAGTTACCAAGGAACCAGAAATAATAAATTTTACTCTGAGAGTGTCTTTGTAAGCATGAACTATAATCAGAGCAGGCTAACATCACCAAAGCTACAGCTAAGAATCTGATGTTTGGTTCTTTCTATTGAAGGGTCATTGAGTTGACACATCAACAAATCCTTTCATAATAGCTAATACGGCACATCAGAACCATGAATTGTTATGTTAGTGCTAGATATACTATTATGTGCTCTAGAATCAGAAAAAAGAAAAAAACTGAAAGCTCCTATTTTAAAAAAAATCAGTAAAAAAACTTAACACAAAAAACCCCAGACTATAAGTATGCAGATATATGCATATGTTATATTGCATATAATTTGAATGTAGTCTAAGAGCAGTGAAAGTTACATGCTTGGTAGTCCAACATCATTAATTTTTTAAAGCTGCCCCACTGGCTGCTTTCTATGATAAAGAAATATATTAGGGGACCAAACATTTTTTCCTCTGGTCTAGATGCCTCTGCATGATTTCATGCATTCTCTCAGATGCCAATATTTTTACATTAAAGGAAATTATATGGCTGAAATTTCCCAAGACCTTACACATGAGTACCGATCTTGTAAGATGTGACTATTTTGTGAGAGGCTGGGCATTTTTCATTAAGAAAACACTCAAAGAATTTAAGGAGTGGCCTTGAATCTGGACCTTGAGTCCTTCATTCCAAGAACCTAAAACAAATCAGCAACCTTGTACTTGCCACCATCAACAATAACCTCATGGGATTATGGGAGCATCTAGAAGGCACTGCGTTACCTTCTGCTTCTATGATTAATTATGTAGAAGGCATGAACAGTGCCTGAATACATGCACTGGCAGGATTCAAAAGACAACCTGAACCATACTATACAGATAGCTCTTGACTAACAGTTCTCTTAGTGATTGATCAAAGTTAAAATGGCACTGAAAAAAGTGACTTATGACCATTTTTCACACTTAAGACCATGTCAGCATCCCCATGGTCATGTGATTAAAATTCGGACACTTGGCAACTGGCTCATATTTATGACAGTGGCCATGTCCTGGGGTCATATGATCAACTTTTGCGACCTTCTGACAAGCAAAGTCAATGGGGAAGACAGATTCACTTTACAACTTTACAACTATGTTACTAACTTAACTACTGTACAGTGATTCACATAACAAGTGGCAAGAAAGATGGTAAAATGGGGCAAAATTCACTTAACAAATGTTTTGCTTAGCAAGAGAAATTTTGGGCTTAGTTGTACTCGTAAGTCGAGAACTACTTGTACTTGATTTTGTTTTATGAAATTAACCTAATATCATAAATGGGAGGGGGGAAATCATAGGGAGATGGTGCAATTTCTTTTCTCAGGGAATGCTTCTTACAACATACTGATCTACTTACCCAAACCTTGCTAATATAAAACACAATTGGATTGGTTTGGGGCTGTTCAGTCATTATTATCCTATATAGTACTATGTTCTGTCCATTTCAGTGGGCAGGGAATGCCTGTTTTTTCCTGATCATCAGTAATAGCTATTTCTGTTCTTCAGGTTCACCAATCAATTAATGTCCCTGCTAATCAACCTTCCAAGAGAAGCTATTCTGAGGGATGGCAGTGAAAGGCGGATACTTTATAAACAAGGTAAGAAATGTACAGATAAAGAAATAAATAAATAAAAACAGAAAATAGAGATATGAATATTATAATACCTTATATACATTACTGCAACAACCACGTATGAAATACTGTGTGCAGTTCTGATTGCCACATTCGAAAAAGTATATAGGGGTATAAGGGAAGCTAGAAAAGGTGCAGAGGGCTCATACAATCAAGGAGCTAAAGCAGCTTCCCTATGAGGAAAAGTGGTAACATTTAGGCCAGTGATGGTGAAACTTTTAGAGACCGAGTGCCCAAACTGCAACCCAAAACCCATTTATTTATCGCTGGGTGCCAGGTGGGCATGGCCCACTGGGTGGGCGTGGCTGTAGTGGTCATGGCAGACAGAGTGGGTGTGGCCAAGGTGGGCGTGGTCACATCGATGTTGCTCATGGGGAGGGACACCTGTGGGAGCTGGGCAGGGTTGGGGGAGATCCAGGGGGTCTCTGGCAGGTGGGATGGTGGGCAGGAGGCAAGGTGAGGCAGGGCGGGGGTGCCATTGTCGCAGGGCAAGGCGAGGCAGGGGCCGGGGCGGCTGCTGCCTGATACCATCGGCCCACGCACACAGAGACCAGCGAGCGCACGGGGGCCGACAGTGTCCGTCAGCAGCCACAGCCTGCCGGCCCCTCAACCGGTGCACTCTGGGGCTTCGCAGCCTGCCACCAGAAGTTCAGAGAAGCCGCCTCTGAGCTGGACAGACAGCTGAGAAGGTGATGCAGTGGGTCATGCCTGGGAAAAGGAGAGCATGCGAGGCCAGCAGGGATGGGACAGAGGGGAGGAAAACCATCCGTGCTGGGATGCATCTGGCCATGTGGGACCTCAGCGAGTTAGCAGGCGGCTGGTTGAAGAGGGACAGTTGCCATCTCTGGGCCTGGCGCCCGTGCCCACAGAGAGGGTTCTGAGTGCCGCCTCTGGCACGCGTGCCATAGGGTCGCCACCACTGATTTAGGCCTTTCTAGACTAAAAAGGCCTAAAGAGAGAGGATATAATTGAAGTGTACATAGTTTAGCTAAAGTGGACAAGGAGAAGCTATTTTCCTCTTCCCAAAGTACTGGAACCGGAGGTCACACAACATAATTGCATCCTAGAAGAATCAGGACAAACAAAAGAAGTGTTTTTTACACAATGCATAATTACATTTTGGAATTTGCTACCATAAAATGCAGTGCTTGCTACCAGCTTGGCTGGCTTCCGAAAAGGATTAAACCAATTCATGAAAGTCGTGAGGATCAATGTCAGGGTGAGTCTCTCTGAAGCCCATTTGCAGGGAAATTGGTGACTTTCCTTATATAGGTAATCCTTGCATAATGACAGTAATTGGGATCAGAATTTTGGTTGCATAGTGGTGGATCTTAAAGTCAATCAGAATAGAACTGGAAGGAACCTTGGAGGGCTTCTAGTCCAACCCCCTGCTCAAGCAGGAGACCTTAAACCATTTCAGACAGATGGCTGACCACTTTTTTTCTTTAAAAACCTCCAGTTATGAAGCACCTACAACTTCTGAAGGTAAGCTGTTCTACTGGTTAATTGTTCTCACTGTTCGGAAGTTTCTCCTTAATTCCAGCTTGCTTCTCTCCTTGCTTAGTTTCCATCCATTGTTTCTAGTCTTGCCTTCTGGTGCTTTGGAAAATAAGTTGACCCCCTCTTCTTTGCGGCAGCCCCTCAAATACTGGAATACTGCTATTATGTTACCCCCTAGATCAGGGATGTCAAACTCGCAACGTCACGTGATGTGTCATGATGTATCACAACTTTTTTTCCATTGCTGGCAATGGGATGGGCGCGGTTTTGGCATGATGCATATGGGCTGGCAGTTTGACACCCCTGCCCTAGATCTTCTTTTCTCTAGACTAGCCATACCCAATTCCTGCAACCATTCTTCATATGTTTTATCTCCAGACCTTTAATCATCTTAGTTGCTCTTCTTTGCACTTTTCCCAAAGTCTCAACATCTTTTTTATAATGTAACTAGTGTTGACATCATGTGATAGTGACAGCAATCCCGGTAGTCCCCATGGCCATTGTTGAGTGAGCATTGTCCTTGACGTGATGGCCCGTTGCCTGGAGGCCGTACGGGTCTGGATGGGGAGGAACAGACTCAGGCTCAACCCTTCCAAGACCGAGTGGCTGTGGTTTCCGGCGCCTCGGCATAGTCAGCTGATGCCATCGCTGACTATAGGGGGCGAAACTTTGGCCCCCTCAGAGAGGGCGCGCAACCTGGGAGTCCTCCTGGATTCACGGCTGACCTTGGATGACCATCTGTCGGCCGTGACCAGGGGGGCGTTTTATCAGGTTCGCCTGATTCACCAGTTGCGGCCTTTTCTGGACCGGGACGCCTTACACACAGTCACTCATGCTCTTGTCACCTCCCGCCTGGACTACTGTAACGCCCTCTACATGGGGCTCCCTTTGAGGAG
>NW_015386500.1:77441-88834 GCF_001527695.2 Protobothrops mucrosquamatus | reverse complement strand
ACCCCCCGAGATCCGGATAATTCCGGATCTCCTTACCTTCCGTCGCGCCCTCAAGACATGGCTCTTCCAGCAAGCGGACCTGACCTAGGGTGGATTTTATATTGGGTTTTAAATATTCGGAAGACGCAACATTAAAATTCGGTTTAATTCGGTTTTAAGGGGGGGATTGTATATATGTTCGGGTTTTAAATATGTTGTGTGCCGCCCTGAGTCCCTGTCGGGAGAAGGGCGGCATATAAATTAAATTAAATAAATAAATAAATAAATAAATAAATTTAAGCAAGGATCTCCTTCTAACTTCCTGCCAGCTTTGAGCAAAGCCAATGGGGAAGGCTGGCAGGTAAGTGGCTGCTCTGGCACTGACACAAGCATGGCTGGGGTGGGATGGGGGACTGGCAGCTGCCGGGTATGGGAGGGTGAAGTGCCCTTGTTTCAGATGGAAATGAAGCTTCGCTTTATTCAAAATAAATTACTAATGAACGTGTAACTATAAAGAGACTCTGATTATGCTAAATGTATCTAAAATCTAAATCACAATGGATAAAAGGAAGCTAAAGGAGGTAAATGTTTTGAACACTACTTCTCTAAAGTTTTGGTGTTAACCTGCCTCATGTAAGTCCTTTCTTGCTTTGGCAAAAGATACCACAGTTAATAAAATATGGTCATGTTTTCTCAGAACACGCGGTTTTGAGAGATTTGCCAAAGAGAAATGATGAAATAGCAGATGATCATTCCTTTTTTCAAACATAAAGCAGATGAAGAAGGTAACAAAGGAAGAAGACAATAATATTCATGATGGGAAAACCTCTCTTGAATTCTGCTTCAGTTTATGTCTTCAGTTTGACCTTTATGGTGACTCTTTCTTCAGTCGTATTTTTGGGGTACTCGTTTTAGTTCAAAAGTAAGTGCTTGACGGTGTTGTCTTACAGATACACCCTTGTACCCACCCGTTGATTTCAGAGGTCGGAGTACTAGTAGAAAAAACTTCTAAGGTCAAAAGATTGTAAAACTTAATCTCTTATATTTTCTTCAGTCAGATAAGTCATAAAATAACCTTAATGATTTTAAAAACAGACCTCCCGAAAAATCTCCTCCTCCTAATTCTGACACATCCACAAGTGTGACATGGACCCACTCATTTTGCATCATTTTTACCATCTGCTGTGGCTGCTGCTCTCCCCTCAAATGTTAATATAGACCTAGTGATCAAAAGGTTGTCTTGCCTCCCCCTGGGTGTCACCAAATAATCAGTTGATGGGAGGCAGAGGCAATGGTGAGATGCTGAAACCAGTCATTTCCGCAGCCTCTGCAAGTGGCAGTTCTGTTTAATTTGGTTTATGGTAACCTCTGGGCCCACTGGAAGAATAATCATCTGTAGTTTGGATAAAGAAAACAAGTAGCAGGATTCAGTATTCCTGTTTTACCAGCAGGATTTCTTCATGCAGAAAAAAACCCATCATCAAAGCACTGATCAGAATGATCATATAAGAAATTCCGAAAATAGACGGATGCAATAAAAGGAAAGGATAGGTGAGCTCTCCAAAGGTGGGAAAAAGGAAGTGCATGATATGCATATGAATCTTCTCCTGTGAAATGAGAGGGCCTCAACGCTATTTCACATGGAGCATTTTTACCAGTTACAGTCACTGGCATCACGTGTTCAGCATCTGGCCACCACTCAGGACCAGTAGCATATGGTGCATGAAAAGATGAGTTCACAACATAAAAAAGATGAGTTCATAACATAAACAGTGAACCTAGAATGATCCTTTCTGATTCTTTTGAAAACTTTTTTGGGTGGGAAGTGAAACTGTCCTGCTTGACTGCATTTGGGGGGGGGGGGAATAATGTTTTGAACGAATGCCTTTACTAACGCTTGCTTTTCCAATCCATCCGTCTATTTTCAGAATTTCCTATATTCAAAACTGTTAAGAAAAGTGTTATGTCGGCCCAGGCTGCAGCGATTGGCCCGGGCAGACCACGTGGATGCCTGGGACAAGAAAGGCTGGGACTGCAGCGATTGGCCCGGGCAGACCATGTTGATGCCCGGGACAAGAAAGGCTGCTCCCAGCCTTTGCAATGATTGGCCAGCAAGGTATTGTGCAGGGGGGCTATAAAAGGGGGCTGCACCATTTTATAATCTGTTCTGTTGGTGTTGCAATAAAGGAGAACTGTTGGAACTCGTTGCTTCGTCTCATTGCCTCTTTTCCTGAAACAGAACAAAAAGGAAGTTAAAGGCTTCAATTATTCCCACCCCAGTTCTACTTTCAGAATTATTGCGTTTCAAACAGAACATATTGTACAGGGTTTTCACTGAGTGCTTTTGTCATTTTCACTATTTCTGACAGCTCATTTCTGCAACACATTCACACAATATTTAAACACAGTAACTGAAATACCAATAAGAGGGGGCAAAATCAGCTTTATATTCCAAACTGAAGATGCTCTCTTTCAGAGGTGGCTTAAAATGAGCAATAACTGAACTTGGCTGAAACTCAGGATCAAGCTAGTTGCTCCAGAATAGAATGGTGACTCACTTAACCTTTTTAAGACCTAAGAATGTGGGAAACAATCTTATATCAGCTCCATTTATCCTATGCATTCATCTTGAAGATGATTGGCAGTATTGGAGCCCTTTAGGAAGCACCACAAAATTGCTTTGTTACAGCACCACGAAAGGCGTCAAGAGCCACAGATGGAAGCCCTGGGAAAGGGAAGGAATGAAGCATTTCTTGGTTTTATAACCTGACAACTTACTGTTTTCTGTTACTTCTCTGTAAATGTTTCTGCAACTCAGCTTTGCAGCTGCTTAAAAATAATTTGTAAATTTATCATTCCAGATCTGAAACTAGAGTCCATAAATACATTAGAAGAGCAGCAATCATGATTCTACATACAGCTCTGTTGTGGCCATTCTAAATATTACTATGAAATATAGACAAGCAGTTAAGAGGGTATGACAAAAAAAAGTTGGGTTGGAACAGCTGCAGAGTAAGCATAAGGGTTAAACCCCATTTTAATGACTAGTGCTTGCCCATTGATTTTTTTTTTAAAAAAATGAAATGAATGCCACTGATCCAAAGTATTTATCTATTTACAGTTGCAGTTAAGAGCAGTGAAGCCCAGAATCGTATTTTTTTTAATTGCCTACATTTTATATGTGGAGAAAGCTAAGTTATTTATGTACATCTCTTATGCTTACATACTATCATATAATACAGTATTAATAGACAGTATGCATGCATAATATATTTGGTACAAGCTATATGGGATAACTCTGTTGAAACATCATATCAGGATAAAGAATTTTCTCAAAAATTCCAAAATCAGGCTTACAAATCAATAATACAACTATAAAAAATATTCAGGATAGGAAAAATTGTTGCCAACTCTCCCAATTGTTTGGATATAATTTGGTAATAAACTTCTCTCTATAGTACAGTGTGTTCCAAAAACCTATTTGCAATCTATTAAAGCATAGTTTTGACTGCTAATTGTAACCAAAATTGTGGCAATGCATTTATTAAAATTTCAGAAAAAAAGGCTTTAAAAAACTCAGTGCTACTCTTAAATCATTGTGCAGATATACTTATAAGGTTACATTTGCTCCCTAATCGGTGGTTTTATTTAGAATAGTGACTAAAAATAAAGTGCTTAGGGAAATCAGCATGAGAAATAAATACACATTTAATTACACAAAAAGGGCAATTATGTGATGTACACAATTATCTCATGGCTACTCTTTGTGCTTTGTAGGAAAAGTTTAATTGCATAGCATGGTTTATACTTTTACATAACTATTTTTGTACCATCACAATACCTTGATTTAAGACATCATTTCGTTACTGAGAGCAGTTGGAAATGTATAAGTTCTTACACCCCCAAATTAAGTGCATACTTATGGTGAGGCCAAACTGAAGAACATTTAAAGGACACAGAACAGAAAAACTATTTTTAAAAATAAAGGAACAGCAGCTATGAGAGCTAGTTTGAAAGGAAAATCATTTCCCATTCAGTTATTTTTATGACTAACATCAGCCCTTCTCCTCAAGCTGCTTTATCTACCAGTGCTGGTGGAACGCTGAACAAAATCCTATTTCCAATGCTATTATACAGGTAGTCCTTGACTTGCAACCACAATTGAGTCCAAAATTTATATCGCTAAGTGAGACATTTGTTAAGTGAGTTTTGTCCCATTTTATAACCTTTCTTACCACAGTTGTTAAGTCAATCATTGCAATTGTTAAGTTAGTAACACGGTTGTTAAGTGAATCTGGATTCACCATTGACTTTGCTTGTCAGGTCACAAAAGGGGATCACATGGCCCTGGGACACTGCGACCATCATAAATAGGAGTCAGTTGCCAAGTTTCCAAATTTTGATCATGTGACCATGGGGATGCTGCAATGGTCGTAAAGTGTGAAAAATGGTCATACATCACTTTTTTCAGTGCCGTTGTAACTTCAAACAGTCTCTAAATCAGTGGTTCTCAACCTTTTTAATGCCGCGACCCCCAACCGGTCGTAAGTCGAGGACTAAACCGGTCGTAAGTTGAGGACTACCCAACCGGTCATAAGTCGAGGACTTTCCCTGCCCGGGAGCGCCGCACATGCGTGGTTCCGCTCCCTGCGCCAGCCGAGGAGTAGCTGGCAAGCGGCAGAGACGGAGCAGGCCGACCACCAGCTGGGCCAGGGGAAAGGGGAAAAAAATGGCGGACAGCCTTGCTTGGCGACCCCCGTGAAATGGTCGATTGACCCCAAATGGGGTCGCGACCCATAGGTTGAGAACCGCTGCTCTAAATGCTCCAATAAGGGCTTTCAAAAATTTCCTCACAAATTATACCTAACATTTCAAAATAATATGAAAAATACATCATGGACATCAGTGAATTAAAAGTTTGACATCTCTTATAAACAATTTATTGGGATTCAAATTAGACATTCAATTCATATGGATCATCAATCTAACAAATAAACATTAAGCATTGTCAAATTGACTGATTGCCTCTGAATCACTTTGACAATTGAATAACTTTTTGTACATGTTCAGAAATGCTGGTTTTTTTTTTCCTCTCTCCAGAACAAATTGCCTTTTGGAATCAGATTCAATTTGAATCAATCCAACTTGGGGGACCTGATGTGAATCAGAACAGACTTAATTTGCACAATCCTATGACATTTAATATAAACATTATGAACAGCCACCTTACCTAACCAGCATGCCATTACATCACTGATCAAAACTATTCAGTTACAAAAGTAATGTAAGATTTGTTGTTTTGCTCTTAAAAACATAGTGCAAACTTGATTTTAAATACATAGTTCAATATGATGTTCATTGCTTTATTCATTTATACTGTTGTAGATTTACTACAATGAACAAATCCATATGAGGTAATAAAATTAATCCATCCTTTCAGTGCAATTACATTAAAATGTGTAAGATTTGGTGAATGGAGAAGATAACCTGGAAACAAACAAGCAATTAACACATAGGAAATCAGCCTGAATCTTTTAATTGCTTGAAGTGCATAAATGCAAAACTCTACTGAGGATAGGATTAAAAATAGAAAGTAGGAAAGCCCGTCTCCCACAGGACAACAGCCAACTAATCTTCAGAAACATCTACATAAATATTGAGATTATTATATTAAAAGGCACAAAAATGTTGCAGAGGTTTATCATTACTGAACTGTGCTAAGATTGCTAAACACAGAAAAAGTTTATCCAAATTCAAATTAACAATTTTTTGTGTGGACTTTACCCCCATGCAGTGTCATAAATTCAGAATTAACAGTGTCATAAATTCAGAATTCACCCTACTCATCTTTTAAGAGTTGTGGAAATTAGTACATGAGTCCCTGCAATACATTCAGAGAAAAAAAAGAAGAAAAAGCAGAATGGAGACAATAAGTCACCTAAAAACCACAGTTTAAAGTAAAATGTCATTTGAGTTGAACTATTTGGTGGCTGCAAGGATACATGTCCCTCTCCCTTTTGTTCCCTGTAACTAGTATTTAGAATTATAAACCTCTTACCCAAAGAGAATATTAAGTATAAAAGTTAAAAGCTTTTGAAAAACTGGAGTTATCCAAACTCCTTTTATAGTTGTCATCATATCCTTTGATAATGAATGCCATGGGTTAATTATGAATGGCTAAGCAATACTTAGCTTAGTCTCTTCTAAACCTCCTTCTGAACAATTTTATTAGATGATCCTTGGTTCTACTATAAGATTTGGCATTTTTTCAAATAGCTGCCTACTAACTGAGGTTTTGGCTAAAAACCACAGCTTAGCAGTAAGTCTGAATGCTATCTAAAGCACATACACACCAAGAGAAGTGAATTTTGACAGAATCTGAAAAGTGTCCTTATATACTTAACATTAATTTACCCCCAAATTCCCCAATAGCATTTGTCTATACAATTGGTAATGGCATATCTGTCATGATATGACTCTATTGTGATGTTAAAGAACCATTTTAGAAGACTGTAATTCACTCCAAATATACACAGGCATTGATCTGAAGTGCTGGATTTTGTACAAAATCAAAATGAATCCAATATGCTACTTCCTCAGTCACCACTGAGATCTCATCAATACTGATGTCATACCTGTGGAAGCTAGAAAAAAGAGGGACCTGACTTCAACGGTATGTTCTTAATCTACAATCTAATCTTAAATTGGCTATTATGAAAGTTTCCCAAGTTTTATACTATGTTGGACTGAGCAAAAAACAAACAAAAGCCCCAAGACCCAGGAAAATTTATTTAGCTCTTCACATTAACTGTACTACAGCTCTGATCATTTGAATTCATAAAGCATAATATCAAATAATAATAGAGGTTTGTTAGAGAATAAAATCTTGAATGCTGAATTTCATACAATCTTGCTCAGTTAAATATTATATATTTGTGTATCTTGTGTATTTATTTAATTTACAACCCAGTCCAATAAAACACAAATGCCAAATTTTAAAAGTACAAAGTAAGCCAGTTCTCAAACAATTAGCAATAAAAAGGAAATAGCAACCAACTTCTGTAAACTATACTACCGTAGTGCTATGAACTTAACAATGAATTTGTGCATTTTGGTTTGTGTTCCTGTTAGTTCATATATAAAAGAAAATTGGCAACCTGAACTAGCATGTGGTTTAGTCAGTAAAACTTTTGCATGCACATGTATGTTCATGTTTATAAACCTGCCCATAATAATGAAATATACAATATACAGGGGTTTTTTTCTCATAGAACGCCCAGAACGGAGTTCCGGCACCTTTTTTGGATGGAACCTTGTAGGGTAGGCAAGGCGGGTTGTATGACATGTGTGAGTTCCGGCACCTTTTTTTTTTTTTTTTATAGAAAAAAAGCACTGACAGTATATATCCACGTGCTGGATAAAAATTGGCAATTAAATGTACTGTTTATACATTTGGGGCTATTACTCTGTTGTGAAACTATAATCATATGTTCAGTGATCAATACTTAATTTTTATCACACATTTCTTCCTTCAGTAACCTGATGCTTCTACTTTAATGAGGAGCTCGCTACTGAATGTTGAGTTTATTCATGCTCGATATAAGAAAAAATTTGCTAAAACAATTACAATTTATCGAACATCAACTGACACAAGATAATCCACAAAAGTTAAAAGACAGTTCTTTAAATCTCCTATTATTTGATAGCTCAAAATAATTTCTGACAATTTCACAATAACTCTTCACAATAGAACAAATTTTTGCTATGTTGGCTCCAGACTATCAATTTTCATTTTAGTCCCATTATATTTAAACATTCATATAAAAGATTGAATTATGGAGCTCCCCCTTCATTTTATCCTCACCATAACTCTGTAAGACAGGTTGGAATGAAAGATAGGGACTGGCACAAAATCTTCACACTTGATTAAATGAGTGGGAAAAGTTAGAAGATCTTATATAAATCGGTTCAACTGTGAACTGTTCTTCCTTGAGAAGAACTATTATGCTAACCCAGGTATAGGCTCTCAAAGTGTTGGTGAACTGAAAATCCCAGTAGTTGTAGCCAGCATAAGCAATGGGAGATGTATGTCGGTGCAAGTTGCAGTTCCACAATACCAGGAGGATTGAAGGTTGTCAGCAGAAAAGAAAAGCAAGATGACTGACTATACTCTTTCTCTGAAGTTCCCAACATCACTTTCAGAAAGTGAAACAGGAGATTTACTGGAACAAGTTACACCATAAGAAAAGGAGAAATTGACAAAGATCAGTTGCCCTCTTAATCCTGCAAATGTAAATTCACTGCTGCATCTAATGCATGTATGGAAAAATTCATTTGACTACAGACATCATGAATTTTTCAGACCCATCTTAGCTGGCAGTATATGTAATTTGTTTATTTATTTATCATATTTTTGAACAGGCCATCTGCCTCGCATGTAATAATTCTTTCTCTGGACTAGAACCCATGCATCTGATACAGTAATCATTTCTCAAGATTATATTCAATGCATCTGATTAAATAAATTGTAATCCATGAAATCTTATGTTCTAATGAGTTTCAGTCTTCAAAGTACCAAAAGATTCTTTGCTGGAACACTATCTTTAAATTACTGGAATTAAAGAAGCTAAATATGAATATTAAAATATGCAACTGAAAAACTTTCCATAAAACACAGTCATAAAATATTTGTTATTTATTTTGCTATATTTTAAGTCACATCTCAATCATAAAATTCGAAGTGCAGCTCTTCAAAATGATGACTTCAAATTGGTAAAAGTGACAGTCTTTTCACTATTTCAGCAGCAATCTTCAAATAGGCTTGAGCCTGCAAAATATTTACAAATTCATCGTATTAATATCTTAGATTAGAATGGAATATAAAATATTTCTTATGAAACAGTACAAATTGCCCACTACCATCTGACTGCTGTTATAGGGTGATTAACTATACTAATTATACCTAAAAAGTGGCTAATAGCAAAACATTGACAAATAATGTAGCAATTATGATGTAAAATTTTAGTCTGTATTTATAAAGAGAGTATGGCTTAATAAGAAGTTGACAGAACATACAAAGATCCAGGTCTATAGAGCCTGCGTCTTGAGCACACTCTTGTACTGCAGTGAGTCTTGGACTCTTCACGTACAGCAGGAGAGAAAGCTGAACACTTTTCATATGCGCTGTCTTCGATGTATTCTCAGCATCACCTGGCATGACAAAGTCCCAAATAGCGCAGTCATGGAATGTGCTGGAATCTCTAGCATGTATACACTATTGAAACAGCGACGTCTACGCTGGCTTGAGCATGTCGTGAGAATGGCTGATGGTCGAATTCCAAAAGATCTCCTGTATGAAGAACTAGTGCAGGGAAAGCGCCCCAGAGGGAGACCTGAGCTGTGATATAAGGATATCTGCAAGAGGGACCTAAAGGCCTTGGGAATGGACATTAACAGCTGGAAATCCTTGACCTCTGATCGTTCAGCCTGGAGGCTAAAGACGCAGCATGGCCTTCTCCAATTTGAAGAGACACTTGTGCGGCAGGCTGAGGCAAAGAGGCAATCCCGGAACCAGCAAAATATGGGGGCTGGACAGGGGACAGATTGTATCTGCCCTCAGTGTAGAAGGGACTGCCATTCTCAAATTGGCCTTTTTAGCCACACCAGATGCTGCCTTAGGATCTCTTTCCAGAGCACGATACCATAGTCTCTAGAGACTGAAGGATGCCAATGGAATGATGTAAAATTTTAGTCTGTATTTATGGAATAGGGAGAGTTTTTATTAGATAGTCAGAACTCTTCCTCATTTCTCAGAAATCCCTTACAATTCTTTAAAAATGACTGAAATCTTGCAATATTGTCCTTAATGAGAAATGTCAGCAATATCACCCACAAATTCTTATATAAGAACACCCGAGCATGCAAGAAAGCTCAAATCTTACAAAAGCTGGAAAGCTAATAAAAAGTTGGACATTTTTAGCATGAATGTATTTATTTAGAGAATTTATATGGTCGCCCACTCACATTCAGTTGACTTTAGGCACTTACAAAAATTAAATTAATTAAATTTATATTTAATTTATGGATCAATGACATCAGCAAGTATTGCAGGCCCAACTGGCAAAAGAAAACTCAGGACCGTGTTGGTTGAAAACATACGGAAGAGGCCTTCTTCTTGCAGTGGATCGACAATGGCTAAAATGATGATGATGATGTTTAATTTGAGGAGTTTACAGGCAACAACAGGGATATTGCAGATGCCCAGGTACAGTGTGCTGAGTTCTTTCTCTACCACACTTAGATAGTATTATTGGCAAAAAAAGGACCCCTAAACAGAAAAAATGGATGTGCTATGATGAGTGGGAAAAGGACCTAAATGGTGGACATGGGATAAAGTACTATGGTGTGAAAGAAAATTATGTCTAAATAAGGCAGAAATGAGTAAGGAGTGAAGGCAGATGAAAGAGGTAAAGCTCTGAAGAAGGTAAGAGTTCAGCAAAAGGAAACTGAGTAAAAATCATTGAACCCATAAAAAAGAATAAATTTATTGCTATTGAAACTAGCACAAGAGTCAAACAAATTGCTATTTGAGGCCAAGATGCTGTATGTCAGGAATGCCAAAAAGACATCTGGAGTGTCAGACTTCTTGAATTCATGATCTAAAAATGTTTGGCTGTTGCTCATCAGCATAAACTGGTTATATGAGTTCCTGGGAAAGGGGAAAACCTAGACCAGCGTCTTATTCATATTATATAAAAGCTTCGCAATTTTGCACATAAAGAGTTTGGAGGAATTTGATAAACAAAATGAGTCTTTAATGCATCCTTTTGGATGCTAAGACACCACTCTGCCCCTAAAAAATTATGTGATATTTAAAGAGTGCATGTGATAAAATAAAAGAATAAGTCATAATATAAGCATATTGGGGTGTTTTGGCTAAGTGGAGAAATTGAATGAGGACTGCATTGGTGAATTTGTAAAGAAAGAGTGAATGAGTTCAGAGGAAGGGGAAGATTGAGAAAGGTGTTTGGATGGAGTTGGTGACATTGTCAAAAACAGAGGTAAAAAGTTTAAAGAACAAAAGATGATGCATGAAGGTAAACAGATGTGGTACAAGCAAGCACCATCTGTAAGGGCAGAATACTGGAAAGTAGTATATTAAATAATGTGGGCATTGTATTTATTTATCTGTTTGTCTGTCTATCTAGGGTTAATGTTGCTTGTTTACAATCAAGATATAAAAATAAAATATTTCATCATCAAACCATAGTTACAATCATTCCAGGTGTTAGGCCTCACTGTAGGCCTTCTGGAGCAATGCTGTTCTGAATCATTTTTAGAAAGGCCTAGATCATAGAAGTCAATTTCACTTCAAACAGGAAGCAAAGTGGTGTTGCAGTGATTAGAATGCAGCA
>NW_015386500.1:68437-76956 GCF_001527695.2 Protobothrops mucrosquamatus | reverse complement strand
TGATGTATTGCGACATATCGTGACTTTTTTTGCATTGCCGGCAATGGGGTGGGGCGCGGCTTCGGTATGATGAAACTGGCCCACGGGCCGGCAGTTTGACACCCCTGTGCTAGTGCTAAAGTGTAGGCATGCCCTCGAAAATCAGCCCAGTGATATGTATTTTGCATAAATGTGGGATTAATAATACTTTCTCTCAAGATAAATAATTTGCATAGATTGACCCTGACTAGAGAAGACTATCCTAGTTTTAGCCATCTTTCTTTCTCTTATCTCAGGCCTTTAATTTCTTTGGCTTAATATTTCTTACACATTTTATGCACTCTGTGACACACTGCTTACCCTGAAAAGGAATAGCATCATGAATATTATGTATGTATGTAGCATGCATGATTTTAACTATGGACCGTTTAATAAAACTGCATTCTACTGTCATGCATGCCATCATTGCGAAAAAATAAGAGGAAGCACAACATGAAAAATTGAAAGGAGAAATGTACAGCTCGCATTTATCCTTCACATTTATGTCTTCATATGCATATAGTTTATGTTCACTAGAAATATTTCTCCCTTCTCTTTTGCTTTGGAATTTCTAAGGGAATTACTACAGCTCACATTTCTGCAAAGCCAGGATCCATTTCTCCTAGCAAATAAAAAAGTTGACAGTTTAACATTAATCATTTGCTGATTAATCTGCTGACCAATCATTTGAAGGCCAAACTCTTAAATATAGGACAAACAGAAGGCAGAAATATTCTCATAAATCAATAGATGGACCAAAAGATCTACTGACTACAGAGGTTTGGTCTTTTGTAGCTTTACAGATCTTTAGGGTCAAAATCCTAGCACAACTTCTAATTCTTAGCTGCTTTGTATGCTGCAATTTCTATTCTGGAGTAATTGCAAAAAAACTAATGCAACTTGTTGACTTGAAAACCAAATATATATATATATGGCAGCATGGCAAAAATTAAGATATAAATTCTTAATCTGATGAATTAAGATGAATTTTACACTGAATTCTCAGAATTAAAAAAGGGTAGTGATAGAATATCTTCATATATTAGAACCAGGATAGAAATGACATGTAACCATAGGTACTCCTCAAATTATGACCAGAATTTCCATCCTGAGACATTGCAGTCATAGGTCAAGTCAACACCAATTTTATGATGATTTTTACAGCAGTTGTTAAATGAATCACTGTGATCATTAAGCTAATCACATAGTTGTTAAATGAATTTAGCTATCCCATTTTTTGCCAGAAGTTGTAAAAAAAGATCATGGTCATATGACTGCGGACATTGAAACTGGTCATAAATGCACCTGAATTGCTATCACATGACCAACAGGGTGCTGTGACAGTCATAAGTGTGATTACAGTTTTTTCCAAGGCTGCCATAACTCCGGGCCATTGTTAAATGAACAGTGATAAATTGAGGAGTACCTGCATTTCTGTAAACATGCAGACAAACCTGAACACTCTAGATCAGGGGTGTCAAACTGGCGGCCCGTGGGCCAAATGTGTCACACACAGACCATGCCCACCCCGGCTCCGCAAAGGCAAAAAACGTCGCAATACATCACAATACATCACGCAACACGATCGACTTTGACACCCGTGCTCTAGATTTACACAAAGAGAGACTGCAAAAATCTGGGGTCAGGAAACACAACTCAGTAGGGAATCCTACTGAATTCAACTATCAGGAGGACTTTGGTAGCACTTTTTCACATTAACAGATTTTATTAAAAGGCACAAACTTTCCTAAACTTTTATATGCTGAAGCTCAGTTCCTCAAAAGCACGGAGTACATTCAGTGACCCTCACTCCTAGGGAAATATTTATACACTGTTGCCATGCTACAGATGGATTTGTTTAGGTCAGTTTACATCCTTTATCATGGATGCAAACTGGGCAAAAGAACCTGGAGGTAATGGATTTGGGTTTTTTTTGTTACATTTGTAAAAACGAGACAGAACAGTGGAAGTCTTTATACTGAAGTGCAAGCACAAGTGAGATTCATGCAACCTTATTCTACAGTAAGTCTTACTGAGTTCAGAGACTCTTATTCTCAGGTGAGTGTACTTATGATTTGCAGAGCTGTTCAGTCAATGGGCCAGCCTTCATGGATGATCGATGAGTGTCTGTAATGGCTCTATGGAAATTCGCCTTGGAATGAGTTTTTACTGTCAATATTCACCATCTACTATATATCAAGAGAACCACAAGAGGAGGACTCGTGTGCTCATCTTAAGCAAGGGCAGCAAATTCCCTCCTTTTTTCACTCTGGGTGAGGCTCTTTCATTATTTGCACCTTTGACTTATTTATTCCCTTTCACTAGAATCTTCTTCTATAACTCTTTTCAGTGAATGATGGTCCCGTGTTTTCAGGCAATTATTTGGGGAGGGAGGAGTCTGTTTTCCTGTCAGGTAAATACAGTATTGCTAAGTAAGGTCAGACATTTCTACCCATAAAAATGTTCAAAAATAAACTGAAAAAAACATAGTCAATGTGTTATTACTCAAAACATCACTTTCTATTGCTTTCCTTTCTATGCAAAAATCTTAACTATTGCCTAGTATTGCCTGCTGAAATTATGGCTAAAGAGTCATTATGAAAGAAGTAGAGACTAATAAGATAAGTTAGTTCTGTTGAAATCCTTTTAGCACAAAAATAACAGCTTCTAATCAAACAATGTCTACATTTAAAAAATTGATTACATTAAACTCACCACATTGCTCTGGGGCTGTGAAATGACAATAGGTTTGCCAGAATCAGATGTTTCTCTTATGTGGACATGTAGTGGAATGTCACCTATATTAAATATCAGAAAATTGGCACAAAGGTTAAATGTTATACAAATGTTTTTAATTGAAATAGTTCAAGTAATACACCTGGTGTCATATTTCAGAAGTATTAAAATTGAGAATTAGTCAAGCCTTGTCAAAGTTTTGGATTATTGAGATAATTTTAAAAAGAGATTGTTTCTAAAGATGACTGTAAAGTGATGTTCAGTTTCTCTTATCTGCTAAAATTGTCTAATATTGAGATGGTGGGAGAGGGTGAAGACAGATATGACCTATTTAGGATGATAATAAAGAAAACATGCCAGATCTGCATGCATCACTGAGACCAATTTCTTTTCAACTCAATAATCTCCATTTTGCTTTTCAGAAGAAATCCGTACTGCAATAATAATAATAATAATAATAATAATAATAATAATAATAATAATAATAATAATAATAATAATAATAATAATAATAATAATAATAATAATAATAATAATAATAATAATAATAATAATAATAATAATAATAGAGTTGGAAGGGACCTTGGCGGTCTTCTAGTCCAACTCCCTGCTCAGTCAGGAAATCCTATATCATTTTAGACAAATGGCTGTCAAATCTCTTCTTAAAAACTTCTAGTGTTGGAGCATTCACAGCTTCTGGAGGCAGGTTGTTCCACTGATTAATTGTTCTAACTGTCAGGAAATTTCTCCTTAGTTCTAGGTTGCTTCTCTCTTTGGTTAGTTTCCAGCCATTGCTTCTTGTCCTGCTTTCAGGTGCTTTGGAGAATAGTTTGACTCCCTCTTTTTGTGGCAACCCCTGAGATATTGGAACACTGCTATCATGTCACCCCTAGTCCTTTTCTTCATTAAATTAGACAGATTCCAGCAACTGTTCTTTATATGTTTTAGCCTCCAGTCTTCTAATCATCTTTGTTGCTCTTCTCTGTACTCTTTCTAGAGTCTCAACATATTTTTTACATCGTGGTGACCAAACTGGATGCAGTATTCCAAGTGTGGCCTTACCAAGGTGTTATAAAGTGGTATTAACACTTCACGTGATCTTGATTTTATCTCTCTGTTAATGCAGCCTAGCACTGTGTTGGCTTTTTTGGCAGCTGCAGTACACTGCTGGCGCATATTTAAGTGATTGTCCACTAGGACTCCGAGATCCCTCTTACAGTTACACAGTTACTGTACATGTATTTGGCGGTTTGCTATGTAAAAATCAAGTCCAAATCCCAACTGAGCAGATGTTATTTTTTGTAATGCACACAAAAATAAATCCACAGTAAAATGTTCCAGTATACAACTTCTTCACACAACACATTATTTCTTCAGCACTGCATCTCGTTCCCTACTGATTTCCAGTAGTATAACATTCTAATCCATATTCAAACAGATGCTTAAATATTTAATCACCAAAATGAAAGTGTTATTGTTATCAGACAACTACTGATTTAAGTGCTAGTTAGATATTTAATTAATTTTCCATCCCAACTGTTAACTGTATATTGAATTTTTCTACTCAGTAGGCATAGAAATATTGCCACAGAAATAAAGAAAAACTGCATAATACTCAGAATTGTTTTGTTTAAAAAAATTCTTTGCAGAAGAGTAACTTTTTAGATTTAAATAATATCATTATGCAAAAACAGATTGTAAAATCAAAACTACACCTAAACTGAGAAGCACAAAAAAGAGGTATCATTCCCAACTCAGCTGAAGAAAAAACTTTAAAGGTAAAAGTTTCTATAAAGAATTTGTTCTAAGGAGTGGGCAAGGCAGTTAGGGTCTAGGATGCTGCATTTGTAATGGCATGGCCAGCAATCTTCTGGTGCTGCTATTACAAATAAGCAACATAGTAGAGGAGGTTAAGTCAATTTTAGGTTAAAATAAAACACCTGTCAGTTTCTCAACGAATGATTTACTAAAATGATGACAAGAACTAGTAACAAGGTCAAACAGGGTTCCTGCCTGAGCAAGGGGTTGGACTCGATGACCTCCAAGGTCCCTTCCAACATTGTTGTTGTTGTTGTTGTTGTTATTATTATTATAATAAAATGGTTGGATGTTGGAAGTGCTTATAATTTTTTGTCTCTTGTCTTATAGCAGACATGTCAAACTTGCGATGTCACGTGACATCACGCGACGTATTGGAGCTTTTCCCCATTGCCGGCAATGGGTGGGTGCGGTTTCCTGGTGACACGTCCATGGGCCGGCAATATGACACTCCTGTCTTATAGCATTCTGTATAACAGGGCTCCCCAACCTGCGGGCTGCAGACTGGTACTGGTCTGCGACCTACCATGAACTAGGTTACGCTAATGAGCAAAGCCCTATCAACACACATGCGGATTCAGGCAGCGTGTAACACCACTCCTCCCCCCCCATGGAAAAACTGCCCTCCACGGAACCAGACCCTGGCACCCAAAAGGTTGGGGGACAGCTGCTGTATATGCTATAAATCTTACAGCAGGATCTCTTGATTGTACACTTAGCACAGGTCACTCTTGTTATTATTTGCTTTCAGATATAAATGGATACTTGTTTGTGAAGTAAATAAGGAACTTCCTCTAATATGGAAAATGGTTTATGCTGGCAGTAAAACACAAATTAGCTTTCAGACAAGGAATCTTCAGTACTCTTCCAGAAGACAGCTTAACTCACCAAACAGATAGTTTTGGTATCCACCAGATCTGTCAGCCCTCAATATTTCTCTGAAAGTATTTTATGCCTTTATTTTACCAGCTTCTAAGTTCCAATCTGAATGAAACAATGTAATGATGAGTAGTCCTCATTTAATCACCACTTATTCTTTCACTATTTATAGTCATAATGGATATGAATATTCCATATATTAGAGTAGCAGCAATAAATACAATGCAGCAGCACAGTCCAGGTTTCTACAATTCATATTTAGTTTCATTAAAATCAATACATACTAATGAAAAATTGTATTGCAATACAGGTTTTATTTTAAACCACATATTCTTACCTAAAACATCTATACCAATAGTCTTGGCTAATTTCTTCACACCATCAGCTCCAAAAATATATGTTTCATGTTTGCATTTTGGACATTGAAAAACGCTCATGTTCTGTATAAGGCCCAATACCTGGCAAATTGTTTAAACAAAAACAAAGCAGAAACAGATTTAATATTATAGAAACAGTAAGTTAAAAGATCAACTTATCCATTTTTTCAAAATAAACCCAGAAATATATCCTAGTTAGAAAAAAGAGTATTTATTTGCCAGCATTCCCTGATCAACAATCCAAGGAAAATGCCAGTTTGCTTTGTAGGGTTCTGGTAACCCCTTGTTTATAAATTATAATCCATTTGAGCAAGAAGGAAAAAAATCAGTAATTGTCAGTCTAGAACACTACAAAACAAATGACAGCAAGTGAGCTATTATCGAAATGTCTTTTATGGGCAGACCTTAGTAGTTAATCAGATGAACATTTATTTAGAAATAACCCTGGTTTGTTCAATGGCATTTATTCCCAAATTTGTATCTTTAAAACAGTTGTATATAGGAGTTGCCAAAATTATTGATCTGATTGCTCATTAAATTAGCCTGGATTCTGCAGCAGTCACTAATATCCTAAAGTAATAAAAAAAAGAAAACATGAGCAACATTATTTCTGCTCTTCAAAATGTGTATTCATTAATACTCTGAAGGGGAGGGTAGCTCAGCCTTTTCTATTCTCTCTACAAATCAAAGGCACATTTGAAGAGCAATTAACTTAATTATTTAAACCATAAAAATGACATGCTATTGACAATACTTATATTAGATGTAGCGTTTCAAATGGTAAATGGATTAACATAGAGAATCTGTTATATGCAATCTAGCTAACTTATCTGATAATGGTGACTAAAATGTCTACCCTTTGCCAAATTTTGGGGAGGAACAGTCAAAACAGCACTCAACCTTTATATTAAACCTATTCATCTAAAATATTAAATTCTCCTGGTTTACTACTCTTCTGGTTCTAGATCAGGGCTAGGCAACCTTGGCACTTTTATCACTCGTGGACGTCAACTCCCAGAATTCCTGAGCCAGCCATGCTGGCTCAGGAATTCTGGGAGTTGACGTCCACGAGTGATAAAAGAGCCAAGGCTGCCTACCCTTGGTCTAGAATGATTATGGTAAAGCACCTGCCACACACAAAAATATATTTGCACTATTAGACTCAAGTACAATGGCCTCTTCCTCAAGTACAATGGACTAATACACTCCAAGAAATCTGACATGTATCTATGTATGTATGATGAAGTACAATTATTAGTACATTATTTGGGGAAAGCAGAAGTTAGACACTGGGTGTTCATCCCAGCTACACAAAATAAAAAACAGGAAAAGGTTTTGAAGTCCAGTCCAAGCAAACCCATGGGTAGTTCTTCCCCAATATTGCCTGAAATACACAATTGTTCTGCAGGACATGCACTCTGAGTATGTGTTAGTATACTGCATATATGGGTAGTCCTCGGATTATGATAGCAATTGAAACTGGGTTTGTAGTTGCTAGGCATGCAGTCATAAAGCATGACATCATGTGTCTGTATCACTTAGCAACAATTCCAGTAGTCTCAGTTGCTGTTGTAATTTAGGACATATGGTTTGCTAACTAGGAAGCATAAGGAATCCCAGGTAAGGAGCATGGGGGTGCCATGGGGTGGGAGTAAACAATACATGACCATAGAGAGGCTGGGGGAAGCATGCTGCCATGCTATGTGATTGAGCAAAGAAAAGCCAAGGTAAGCAGGACACCATGCCAGGTAAAGGAAGCTGGGGACTTACCAGAACAATTTGTGACCTTCCCTGCCAGCATCCCCATTGACCTGGCTTGGGGAAAACTAGTAGGGAAGGTCACAAATAGGGATGATGAGGCATTACAACTGTCAGTGTAAGCTAAATGCCCAAATTGGAATCAGAAAACATTGTGTTTAGGTCATAAAGCATGACCTAAACTTCTGGCATACTGATCAAACTGCCCAGAACTATTAGCAGGAAATGCTATTATAGTTGTACATTCAATGTCAAGCTTTATAGAGGCTATTCCTTCTTTGTCATCAATTTGTCCATCTATAATAAAGAATACTGACCTATGTGTTTCAGGGTTTGTGGCTAGAGTTGCAAATTGAAATCTTTTAACGGGTTAGGATCCTAGCATCTAAACAACGTACATGCCTGAAGGTTAAGATCTATAAGGGGACCATCCTCAGCATCCCATAATTATATGAAGATACTTTGAAAAGCCTTCCCTGCACTAGCAACTCCATTTTGGAGTACTCTTCTCTGGGTTCAAGACTAATCATATCTTTTGTCATTTAAGTGCCTCTTGGACAGCATTATTGTGATAATTAATATAACTTTTAAATTAAGTATTATTTATTCTATCTGGCACTTCTGTTTTACCTTGGTTATTTTATGAATGGCAATCTGAACAGATAGCAGACAGCAGACTATACTGTATAGGACTAGGTGGTTCTTGACTTACGGTTCTTGAGTTACAATTGAGTTCAACATTTCTGTTGCTAAGCAAGACTGTTGCTAAGTGAGTTTTGCCCCATTTTATGAATTTTCTTGCCACAATTGTTAAGTGAACCACTGCAATTGTTCAGTTAGAAACATGGTTGTTAAGTGAATCTGGCTTCCCAATTGACTTTGCTTGTCACTGTGACCACAGAGATTCAGCAACAGTCATAATTGTGAGAAACA
>NW_015386500.1:48850-67304 GCF_001527695.2 Protobothrops mucrosquamatus | reverse complement strand
TCAACATTTCTGTTGCTAAGCAAGACTGTTGCTAAGTGAGTTTTGCCCCATTTTATGAATTTTCTTGCCACAATTGTTAAGTGAACCACTGCAATTGTTCAGTTAGAAACATGGTTGTTAAGTGAATCTGGCTTCCCAATTGACTTTGCTTGTCACTGTGACCACAGAGATTCAGCAACAGTCATAATTGTGAGAAACAGTCATAAAACACTTTTTCAGTGCCGTTATAACTTTGAACGGTCACTAAACGAATGGCTAGAAGTCAAAGACTACCTGTAAATACTGATTGATAAATAATAAAAATACGTGTTTAAATGTATAACTTGCAGAATACAAAGAGCAGTGGTGAAAATGTGGGATTCTCCTCACTATAGTAGGGAGAAGTTGTTGTTAGTTGTGAAGTCTGACCCATCGCGACCCCATGGACAAGGTTCCTCGAGGCCTTCCTGTCCTCTACCATCTTCTGTAGTCCATTTAAGCTCACGCCTACTACTTCAGTGACTCCATCCAGCCATCTCATTCTCTGTTGTCTCATTCTTCTCTTGCCCTCAATCTTTCTCAGCATTAGGCTCTTCTCTAGTGAGTCCTTCCTTCTCATTAAGTGGCCAAAGTATTTGAGTTTCAACTTCAGGATCTGGTTCTTAGGTTGACAAGTTGGGACAATAATTTACGTAACTCCCAATATGCTTTTCCCCCCTTATTTCTGCAGTAACTTTAGGAGGAGGAAATCCTTTCAGTGTTTAGTTAAAACTAACAATGGGTTTGAAAGCAGTTCGCCAATAACCAATACACTAATACTTAGTATAAGGCAAAAACAACATCAATGCAATCTCTCTCTATATCAACTGGACATCAAACTACAGACAACAGATATAATTAGTATGCAAAATCTGAGTCAACTTGCAGCAGTATACAGCCATCTGCATGACTTACGGGGGGGAGCAATAATTCACACATAAGTAGAGGTGTTTTAAACAGTTGGCATTGCACCTATACACCTAGCCAAAGAGACAAGTCACTTTCCTGTTTAAAATAGGTTTTCCCATTCAGGGCAGTGAAAACTGTCAAGCATATCCCTGGCAGTAAACAATGCTATGTAAGTCTGCACTGGCCATATATACAGCAAAGAAACTTTTACACACACACTTTCATCTGGTTTTCGGATCAGACTTGAGTACCCTAGACACTTTAAAGCAGGGTTGTTCAACCGTGGCAACTTTAAGACTTGAGGACCTCAACTCCCAGAATTCTGGGAGTTGAAGTCCACAAGTCTTAAAGTTGCCAAGGTTGGATACCCCTGCTCTGAGAGGGATTTCTTGATCCTGTCACATGCATATCAACCTCCCCAACACACACCCTTCTTGGTTTATTTATTCTTTAAGAATGTTACTTACATTAGTCATTATTTACCAAACTTCTGTAATTAGCTTTTCAAATATCATTCTCATAAATTGTTTTGGTTTACATAACCAGAAGAATAGTTATGGTGACAGATTTCTTTATATAACTTCCCTGGGCTCATCAACGTTCAATTTGCAGATCGGGTTTTGTGACCTACATGCTACCTTAGGTTGAACAGCATATTCATGGAAATACAAAGATTTCAGAAACAGACTTTAGTTCATCGGAATCTGACAAAATTTGGTGAATATTCAACTTTTACAAAGAATTCCATATTTACAGATCAATGCTTATTATCTCATTCACATACCGTATTTTCCGGCATATAAGACGACTTTCTAAACCCTGAAAATCTTCTCAAAAGTCGGGGGTTGTCTTATACGCCCAGTTGTCTTATACGCCAGAAAATACGGGTATTCTATTTTATTCCTTTACACATGTGGTTTGGCATATTACTCATCAAGTTTTGGCATATTACTCATCAAGTTTGCTCAAACTCTATATTTTAACTGGAAAAGTTGTGGGTTGTCTTATACGCCCAGTCGTCTTATACGCCGGAAAATACGGTATATTTTAGGAGAAAGCAGCAAAACATGTTAGCATAGCTCACTTTAAGTAGCAAAATAGTTGCTATCATATAATAAGTTGCATTTGTTCAAGAAACCTGTTATGTGAATGATTCATACCATTTTAAGGCATTTCTACACAACTACCATTTCCATCCCTCTAACTTTCTAAAGCAGGGGTGTCCATCTTTGGCAACTTTAAGACGTATGGATTTCAACTCCAAAATTCTCCAGCCAGCATGTGTTGGCTGAGGAATTCTGGAAGTTGAAGTCCACAAGTCTTAAAATTGCCCAGGTTGTACAACCCTGTTGTAAAGCATTTGAAGCCAAATAGTGGTTGTCTTCATATCCACCAGCTTGAAAGGCTGTGAATATTGGGCTGTCCAATAGGAAAAAAAACAAGGAAAAATATTCAGTTATACCCCTATTCTGAACCCATGTGTCCCAGATTAATCAATTCCTTTTATTCTCCATTTCTCATAACAGGAAATAACATTAACTGCTAATAACACTCCTTCCATGTTGCTTTGATATATGAGGGAAGGCCATTTGTAAATAGTCATCCACCTTGCCACCATTTCTTTTTCAGATTTTAAAGCTTATAAAAGTGAAATGATGGCATATTGGTGGAAGAGGAGATAATGACAAAATGTACTGTCCCACAAAGCTCCACAAAGTTGCATCACTGACACCACCACCACCCTACCAAAATTATTTTAGTTTCAAGAAAGCCTTAGCAGAGGCAAAAAAATTAAATGATTTACAGTAGTTGTATGGAAAGATCTGGAGCTGATTAGGAGATCTGGTACTCTCAGTGAAATTTAATTATTCATCAGATAAATGATTATTATTTATTGGCAATTGTGCACTAAGATTATCAGACGGCTGCACTTGATCCATTAAAACTATGCCCAAAGTCTTGTTATTTCACAGTTTCAGTTATTGTTTATGCTTTCAAAATCCTTTTAAAAATACATTAATTGTTTATAAGAAAAGCACAATTATCAATCAGAAGATAGGAATGAGGTAGACAAATTTGCTTAAAAGACATTATTAAGGGTATTTAAAAGAAAAAAGGATGGTGAAGAGCTCTAAAATGGACTCTTCAAACCAAAAGAGTGGTTAATAACGTGATAAATGTTGAACTACCATGCAGCTCTTACATGGGTAAAAGACCCTTGGATGAATGGTAAAAGATTAAGAATTTATAAAAATCTGTTAACCACAGAACCTACTACCACAGGGTTCCAGTAGTAGCTACCAATATAAGAAGGGATTAAACTATGTTTGTCAGTACCAGCTACTAAAGAGCACATTATAAAGAATACAGATGTCACTGTATTCAGGTCCTGCATTCCTAAAGGTACCTAATTGGCAAGTATAGTAGACAGGATACATCTGTCATGTCCAGCACAATGCTTACATTTTTGCATTAAAGCCAGGAGAGTGCAAATCTTTGTAACTGACTTGCAACATAACTTTTAGAGAGGTCCCATTAACTTTTAGTCTTAGCTATTTTATAATGAGGCTTCTGTTTTGTTCTCAGGGACATTCTGTCCCAGATACCAGATACTCTGAGTAATTCTGTGCAGAACTGGGAAAGATAAACAGCCTTTTAATGGGTTTTATTAAGCAGTTTCTTGATGCAGTAATGATGGTATCTTCCTTTTTTTTCTTCATTTTTTAACTTCAGAAATGCCAATAGCTCTGCCAACAGAACTTATCGCCTCTTCTGTTTCTTATTTCTGATGAAAGCTAATTGCAGAAAAAAAAGTCTATTTTGATCTGTGAACAAGCTGGGTTTCAACAACATTAGAGTAGGGTATCATTATCTTTCCAAAAACCTAAAGCCAGGAAAAAAGCTTCTGCTCCTACTGCTGTCTTCTCAACTGTCTATTTTAGACTGTGAGATCTATTTAAACTGGGAATCTTAGCATTTTGCTTATAGAATATTATAAAATAGAACATATGCTACTTGTGATATAAATACTGTATGTGTGTGTGTGTGTGTGTGTGTGTGTGTATATATAATATAATATATATATATACACCCGAATGACCAAAGACCTATATATATATATATATATATATATATATATATATATATATATATATATATATATATATATATATATATATATATTTGCTTGATTTTATTCATATTTAGCCTGCTTATACATTAATCCTTCTAAACTTTAGAACATGATTCCCCAAGCTCCTTGGGCTAATGAGCACATCAGGCATGACGATTAAAGGCATCACAGGTCAGTTTCTATAGCTGTTGTTTTAAGCCTGTTATGCCCACAGGAATCACTATTGTGAGAAAGGTGGTCATATTTTTATNTGCTTGATTTTATTCATATTTAGCCTGCTTATACATTAATCCTTCTAAACTTTAGAACATGATTCCCCAAGCTCCTTGGGCTAATGAGCACATCAGGCATGACGATTAAAGGCATCACAGGTCAGTTTCTATAGCTGTTGTTTTAAGCCTGTTATGCCCACAGGAATCACTATTGTGAGAAAGGTGGTCATATTTTTATATTTATATTGAAAGCATGTTATGAATGGGCATATTTATAACAAAATGGTTGCTTTGGCAGGTGTTGTCAATTACAAACATTCATTTACCATAAGGCAAGTACAGTTCGGGGCTCCAATCTTCCACTGTTTTGTTTTCTAAAACTGTTTTGAGGATGTCTGAGGGCACAGAGGCATTTCTGAAATTCTAACTTTTGCTTGATTTTGTTTTATTTTGCATCATGAAAACTTTCTTCCCCTGCCCCTTTCTTTTGGGGGAGGGGGAAATGAAAGAAAGTTGAGTACCAAGAATATGTCAGGGGACACACGATGGCCCCAAGCACCATGCTGGAGAATCAAAGTCATACTGTATGTTGCATTAGCTATATTGCCATTGTTTAGATTATATGTATTCCGTTTGTTTGTATTTGCCTGCCATTGTTAAAAGCTTCTTGGTGGGTTACCATCATAAGAATAAAACATCCATGATATAATTACAGTTATACAACAATAAAAAATAAACCATAAAATACAAAATCAAAAAGCAATAACATTACATGAGTTCTTGAGGCTAAGGCAGTTTATACATTTCATTAGAAAAATTGTTATTTTCATTTCTCTCTGAAGAATATTTTAGTGCACACTTTATTTATGTTAGATTATTATGTTAGATTATTTTACCCCACTTTTCTGGATATAATTATTGCCATTTTTCCTGATGGCCTAGTATTTCATACAATAATATCAAAAAAAAAATTAACAGAACTGGGAATAAAAATGTACCCACCTTTTCTCCTGTGTATGAGGAAAAACTCATCATATTCTGGGTCACATTCCAATCTAGCATACTATCTTGTGCTGCCAATTCAAATTTTCCAGCAATTCTAATATAGATTTATTTCTGGTATGACATCTGGAGCAATATATTTCCAGGGGTGAACTCATCATTAAAAATATATAATACTGAAGGACCCTTTCTACTTTTTACTTTTATAATTGGTATTTTTCAGCAGGCAAACCACGTTTTTATGCACTAAGGGCAAAAACTGAACGCTCTAGGCCTGTAAGTAGCCTTTAGTTTGCACCTTACTATTTTAATTTGCACCTTACTACTGGAGTAATAACTTGAGTCCTTAAGGACGTTCTTTTAACTTCTAACTTTAAAATGGCATTTAAATTTCAAGTTTAAATCCTCATTTGCTTAGTATTCTCAATATTAACTCAATATTAACTCCAAAGAAACATAGATTTCTTGACATATTGATGCATATATGAATTTCAGTCTAATTTTTACTTCTGTGCATTTAGGATTCTAAAGACTACATTTCAATAAATAGCACATTCACAATTAATTTGTCAAACTATTTTATTTATTTGCTATGCTATAATATTCAGCAACATTTATTCCCTAGACTTGGAACAAGCCAGAATAATTGTTTGCTTGTTTTTTAAGTGGCCAACATCTCTGTGCAAGGTTAGTATTATCGAAATAGTTGTGCACTGGAAAAATGAACTTCTCTATAGTTTCAAAATCTCTATGGTATAAAACTTATGGACAAAAGAGACATGTACTTTCTTTGTGATTGGTTTCAGACAAAAATCTCTAACTCTTCCTTGAGATGTCATAGAATGGAAAATTCTTAAAGTGAACATAAAGATTAAACCAGAAACTTTCCTTCTGGGTCTAATGGAAAGAGAACTAGAAAAAAATTTGGAACTCTGGTTTTATATATGGTGATGGCAGCAAGATTGCTCTTTGCACAAAAGTGGAAGGATGCCTCGATTCCTACCATGGGACAAATGATTACAAAAGCTGATGTAATTAGCAGAGATGGCCAAATTGACTGTGCTGAT
Organism: Protobothrops mucrosquamatus; assembly: GCF_001527695.2. NCBI lineage: Eukaryota > Metazoa > Chordata > Lepidosauria > Squamata > Viperidae > Protobothrops > Protobothrops mucrosquamatus. The sequence goes on along the minus strand of NW_015386500.1, from coordinate 60,963 downwards.
AAAAGAAAAGAACACAAATACTTTTGTTTCTACTTGGAAATTGCTTCTGGACTTTGTGCCCGACGTGGGAAAAAAATGATATTATGATTTTGGGTTTTACCGATTAGATTTGCCGATACAGAAATGGCTAGAGCATACTACTACAGAAATGTAAAAAGTTGAGATTTGATTTTAATGTCTGATTTTACTGCAACAGAAAGAGTCAGAAGTCAATGTCTTTTGTTTCTTCCCTTCCCTTTCTTCACACCTTTTTTGTTTTTCTTTTCTCTACTGTTGTCCCGTACTATTGGCTTCTGTATTTTCACATGTTATGTTATAAATGAATAAAACTAATTTAAAAAAAATGAGATGTCATAGAATGAACATGGACCTTTGGCATGAAAAGCACCCAGACCGGCCAATGGCTATCCCTTAAGGTAGAACTCCAGTCAAGTAGTTTACTATGCCTGAAAGTCTGGATTGACATGGAGTATGGGGGATCTTCTTGACAAAAACTGACTGCAAAAAGCACATTGCCCAGCAAAATTTCGATGGGCATTTGATGTAGCAAAAACGTTTAATCAGTAGATGACTATTTGCAAAGGCGTGAACATCTGATGTGATGAGACAAATTGATATGACAACAGCAGGAACATTAAAGGAAGATAAAACATTAATAGAATTGCAATTGCCTCCATTCTAAATATGGCTGTAAGTTACATGACATTTTGATGAACTGTTAAAAATTCACCAATTAATATTCAAACATCTTGCTACCAAACTACAGTGGTTTTCTGACATGTACGCAGTATTCAGCATATGGAGTGATTTGCATTTTCAGTATACTGATTTTACAGAAAATTGTCAAAAAGTTGGGGTAGGATATCTGAGTTCCGTGAAGATCACTGGCTCCCAGACTACGGGCCATGGTATCTTGTGGGGCTATGTAGTTAGTGCAGGAAACGCACAATCGTTGCTCAGAATAAGATGTTAAGGAAATAAATATATGACTGAATTAGAAGAGAGATTTAAAGCAACATAACCAGACTATACTTCTTTAAATTGTGCATGTGTACACTGACACACAACTGATGACCAGTAGCACAGATTTAGTGCCAATGCAAAGAAGGCCACCAGCCACCAGGAAAAATATATGAGGTGGCCACTCAGTCATTAGCCCACCTAATGCCAAGTGTGATTAATAAGCCACTGTGCCCTACTCAGCCTGGCTCTGCTATTTGAGCAGCTGCTGCTGGCTCATTACCAGCCTGGCTGATGGGCTACAAAGTTGTCAGTGTTTTTGCCTTCTTCTCTATGTAGCAGGGTAATCATTATAAGGAACTAAGAATTCAGTCCTGGAGTCCTGAGACAAACAATTCCTTTGTTTCCTCTTCCTTCGCCTGAATTGGCTTCAATTTTAATAATTATTTATTCCCAGATCTGACTTCCAAAGAATAAGCAGCTTAATAGAATTTTCATGTGACAATCCAAAAAACCAATATTCACAGAAAAACTCTTGGCTGATTTCTGGCTACATTTTTGTTTGTACTGTCTGTCTGCTAAAGCTGTAGACTACCTGAGGCCTTTCCCCTAAAACTCATGTATGTAAAAGCAGTTTTCTATGTTTGTGGCACTGGAATTCTGATACAGAAAACAAGCTGAGTATGGAACCATCTATCTCATGACTTGCTAGGCTGTTTTATTATGGCCAGATGTTCTTGGGAGGTATGAGCAAAGAACGTGGGAAGTGTAGACCTAGAGTACATAATCCAAGGCATCAATCAAGTCATGAAGATTATTTTTAAGTGCCCAGCTAAAACAAGCAGGGACCTATATTAGGCAACAATGATATAGGAAGAAGCCAGAGGTGTCTGATCATTTTAGTTACAATAGCAAAGGCATTATGTCATGCTGTGGCAGGAGAAAGCAATGATGAAATATTCCTTTACTGAAGAAACCACATGGATAGCAGTATAAAGTGATTGATAGTGTGGATGATGGGGCCCTGAGATAGGATAGTACTCAACATTTTACTAAAGATGAGCTCAGGATTTTTGGGAACAGTTTTGATATTTATGATGTGGTTATATTGAAGCCTTTGGCAAGTCTAATTACTTGTTCTACCATACCTGAAAAGAAAATCCAAAGCTGCAAAGAAAGAATTATAGTGGAGATTTGGAATTAGAAATGTGGGAAAATCCAAACAGTGAAAGACTACATGAATTGACTACTGCACATACTAACATCTTAAGCATCACTGGATTGAAATGGACTTGATTGAATTTGACTGGACACTTTCAGTGAAAAGATCATATTATTTACTACTCAAGACACAAAAACAAGTGACATTACTTTCATAGTAAGGAAGGATACAACAAGGATAGTACTTGGATACAATGCAATCAACAGCTATATAATACCAATTACGCTTAATTGGCAATCAAATAATATGAATTTGATCGAAATCAATGCTTTTATATATTACAGTTGTCTAGGATATTATTCTAGGAATATTTTCTAGGAAATTATTCTAGGAATAATTTAAAAATTATTTCAAAAATGTATCTTGTTCTAGATTGCCCATTTCTAGTTTAAAAAATATCCATAATCTAGCAGAGTCAAATAATATGTACTTACTGGGACATTCACTTTTCTGAACATCTCAGCTCCTTTATGTGCATCCAATAAAGCTATATCCTGTGGAGTGGACACAATTACAGCCCCTAGAAAGAAAGAAACCCCAGGAAAAATCAATATTGTTTTGTTTCATTCGGGTACTTTAATTCCTAGAAGAACCTTTAATAGGCTCAGAAAATAGATTTCTAATTAAAGATTAATGGTGGTTATACTTTACAAAAAAGTGTTTCGTTTCACATGTATCAGAGTAGCCAATTATTTCCCTGGTTCCCACAACTCTTAATGCCATTTGCTGCAAAAATTCACTCAGCTCCAAAAACAGACTTTGTGGAAGGGGACATTGCTTATTTTTTTTATTTACCCAATAAAAAAGAAGAAAGATTTTTAAAAAACCAGAAATTTTAACAGATTTTTAGTTATTATCATTTTCAATAAGAAACAATATTTTAGAAATGGCTATAATGTATTTATGTTGTTGAAACACAAAGGAAGTACTATTCTATTTAAATATATTACCTCATTTTGAAAGTGATCACGATACAAACTATCTCAATCATATGGGAGTTGACTTTTGGACATGGAAAATGAATATAAAATCAAAAGATTGTTCAGCAGTGGAAACAGAAACATATGGCTCCAATATTTGGTGGTTTGCAAAAGTGATTCACATAGATTCATATAGATGAATTTTAATATTTCTATATGTGTGTGTTTGCAAATATACTTCTTGTGTATTTTTGTTTCTTGTTTTTTGTATTTAGTGAGTTAAAAATATTTTTTTACAAAATGTAGGAACTTTCATTATTTTACAGCAAACATTTTATCCTGCCCAAACTTTATTTCCTCCAGTGATTCTCAACATTTTAGGGCGGGGGAGAATCAAATATAGAACAATCTCACTGAGGAACAAGAATCAACCTCTTCTTCCCAAAACATTGGAGGATATATGAATATGAAAGCATTTTGCTCTTTAAAATGAGCAGCTATGACTTGAGATATTGTTCTACATAAATATGTAACCCCAAACATTTTTTTAGTTTTATAATATTGATTTAATGAACAAGATGTAGCTTCAGCTATACTTGTTTTAATATGAAATAAAATTTCATATTAAAGTCTTTATAAGTTGCAGTATACAATACTACTAAAGAAATTTTCTTCACAATCTTAATAAACAAAAATTCATTCCTCTTTTTCTAATATTTTCTAATAAAATATTTTTAGAAGGAATAGTAAAAGTGCTACTACAATTGTATCCTCTTTGCAAGTTTCCCACAGACATATCTATAATTTAGATATAAATTCACTTGACAATTCCCCCGATGCCAAGTACAGGTAATTCTTGAGTTATGACAGTTCACTTAGCGACCGTTCAGAATTATGACCTAACCCCACCCAAGTACTTACGACACAGTCCCGAAGTTACGAATGTTGTAACATCATGGTAGTCATTCACCCTTATGAATGACCGCAGAGGCACTGCAACATTCTCCCTGCCTATTTCCCCCCCTCCCCCAGGTCTCCAAAGGCATTGGCCTATGGATACTCACCTTGCAAAGATCTAGCAAGCCTTTGGTTTCTTGGCCTGGTTCAGTGCTTCAGGCCTTCAGTGCGTTTCCTCAAGGCCTTTGCTGATAAGAATGGAGCGCCCCTCCCAGCCTCCATTCTCGGTGGCAAAGGCCTTGAGGAAAGACCTTTGCCACCCTAAACAGAGGCCCAGAGGAACACGTGCACCTTTCCCGGTCTCCGTTCTTGGCAGCAAAGACTTTTTGCAAAGACGATCGGAGCCTATAGGGATGCAATCTCTCATCCCTGCAAGCCTCGGCAAGCCTTTGCTCAAGGCAAAACTGCAGCAAAGAGGTTGGAGAGGAGACAGCTCTCTTGATCATTGAGATCTACGTAAGGTAAGTGATCCAGTTGGGCAGGAGGGGGGGAGGGGGAAGCATGAGATATCTCAGTGGATCGGGGGAGGCCTTGGGTGGTCGGCTGCACTACGCCCTCCATGGCCTTCCCCATCCTGAGTTACCTTCGTGCACTTAATGATCTGCGCATTCAGTTAGTAAATGTGTGGATGAAAGCAGGAAGTGATCACGTTCAAGTTACGTGATTCACTCCTACGACTCCTCAGCTTATAAATTTCATTGGCAGGCTCCATCACATTCGTAACTTGAGGATTACCTGTAGTGCATTTACAAAATCTATGTATTAGGAATACATTTGGGATGCTACTATATGAATGGAACAAGGAGTGGTAGTTGGAAGGACATGACTGGAAGGACATTTGCTGTATGATAAAGTCAAGGTGAATGTAGATTTTAAAAATCATTATGTTACATGTGCCCTATTGAGAATTTGAATAGATATAAGGCAAAATTGTCTTCTACAATCCCTTTATGGTTGTCACAAGAAACCTGTTTTAGAAGGGAAATGATATCTAAACAAAAATATTTAACCTATGCTGACTTGTTAAATTTTTCTCAAGAAGAATTTAACTTAAAAACCAGAGAAAATGTGGAATTAGAAGGTTTTACATGCCACTGGTTTCCCTATGCTCATTAATGGAAAGAATTAAGCTGGATAAAGAGTTCTGAATCTGAAAAGGATAACACTGACTTTGATGTGGAGGTCTGTATAAATGATGATCATATTATTGCTAAGATATATAAACTCTATTGAAAGTTAACAGGACAAACATGTTAAAATTATATGATAAAAAGAGCAATAAACTTTGGATATAATATACAGTTGAACCAATGGGAGAATATGTAGAAGGATTGAAAAAACGGTATATCATTGATATATGGCAACATATAAACTATCAAAAATGTATAAGGCAATTTCAATGATTTGTTGGAAATATAATCAAACTGAGGGAACATATGTTCATCTTTGGTTAACATGCAAGAAGCTAAAAAATACTGGGATCAAGTATAGTATGTATTTTGGTGCAGAAGGTTTTAAAGGTGGAATGTACAATTGAAATCCAAGGGTTTTCTTTGGGGCTTAATGAACAAATAAATGGAAACATTTTTTTTATATATGATAGCAAGAGCGAGACTTATGTATGCTAAAAGGCGGAAGGAATTACAAATAACTACAATGGAAGAATGGATAGGGAAGTTGGTGGAAGTTGGCAGAGATGGAGAAATTAGCAACCTTGACGAAAGAAAAGATTTGGCAAATTTTATTTCTACTTGGAAACCATTATTGAATTTTTGTGAGAAACTGAAAGAAATAAAAAGCTGGTTTGGGGATTTGATTAGTATTATATGATATAATTGAAATAATGTAGACAAATGTAGAATAAGAGTGTGATGTATTCTTATATCTATGCTTATACCAAAGAAAGTCAGAAATCATTCTTTTCCTATTTTCTTTACTTTTTTCTTTTTTTCTTTTCTACACTTTTATTTCTTTCCAAGCCGTTTTCTTTTTCTAATTTTCTATTTCTATTTGTTTACCTTTAACTTTGTTTCTTTTTTAAAAAAACTAATAAAATTATTTAAAAAAAGAGCAAGAAGGTATAGATTCATCTGCCCCAAAGACATTATTTGATTGCAATGGTTTTTATTCATAGATTATGGTGAGCAAATGCTGAAAGGGGAGCAACCTCACAGATTCCAAACAAAACCTTTATCTCTGGCCATATAGTTCAAATGCACCCAGTTGCACTGCTTAAACTACTTTGCAAAACTACCAAAGATACCTGCAACTGGAATATTCTGTGAGATTGACAGATGAATATCTCCTGTCCCTGGTGGCATGTCAATTACCAGGTAATCCAGTTGGTGCCAGTCAACCTAGAAAAGGTATAAATAAATTAGGGGGAAAAATTCACCTTAAACATCAAGGTCAAACTCCCTGTAGTTTTTAACATCTTTGGAGATAACTTACAGATAAATTCTATTGCTTGGAATCAACATCACAAATTATTATTATTATTATTAAAAAGATCCAAACAGAAATGAGTAATAGTGCTGGAGAAAGAAAGAGAAAGGGACTTGCAGTTAGATGTCAATTAAACTGATCAGTGATAAAATTGAATCGATCACCAGAGTGCAACAAACCCACATAGGGAGCATAAGGAAACCTTCCTTGTAATCTTACTGCTTCTGTTAAAGTAGCTGATTCACTCTGTGCCTTACAATTCCAGTGGGTCATTTCGATTTATACTTTTTCTTTAGTGTTCTTCATTTGCATCATGAAAGTAGGACAGCTTAAGAATTTTTCTGTGAAATAATCAGTTAACATGTTTCTATTTTATTCAACTTCATAGCTGTCATCTCAGACAAGAGGGTCTGGGCAATGTTATGGATGATAATTCACAACTTCTTGATATTAATCAATATTCAAGTCAGATTTTCAAATTATATGTTCAAAAATAGAAAGACTTAATAGCACTAAGTTTCACCAAAGTTAAAATAAGCTTCAGATGCTGGCTTGGACGATGCAGGTAACAAACTACAGACTGATGTATCTTTGCCTGATATTGCTAACAGAAAAGATTAGATCAGTTTGTGTATTGCTTGGTCCCTGGTGAGACATTCTCAAAAAAATCTGAATTACTATGATGCATAAATGCATTGTCTCTAGTAAATTACAATGTCTTATTTAGGATACATGTAATAATCTAATGAAATGTCAATTTAGAAAACAAGTCATGAACTATCATAATCCTTAATATCTTAAATCACAGGAAACAACTATCGTATGATTCTAGAGCACCATAAAACTTGAATATCAGGACTACCAAGAAACTTAGTGACTCACCAACTGTTTGTACCATCACAAGACTATTGTTAAATAAACTGTTGCGGTGGCATTTCAAACCACCTAAGTATGGAATTGTGTATTTGGGGTTCTTAAATTTCAGGAAAGAGTTGCTGATATTGCTCAGACCAAAAGTAGCAATATTAGCAGTTGAGCGTGTGCTACCTTGCATCACAAATTTATTTAAAATAAATAATTAAATAAAATAATTAAAGGAAGAAAGGACGAATACAGATCGGTATAGCAGAACTACAAATAATTTTAGAAAGAAACTCAAAGAGAAATCTTCCTAATTCACAGGAATATAAAAAAGGGAAGGTGGTACAGCACAATCAGACTTGCAAAGTTTTGTTACCGGTATTATAACCAATCTCAATAAAAATAGTTTTAGTCTTCCTGTGGAGTTGATTTCTTGGTCCAGCCCACCTATTGGGGGCTGATGTGAAATGCCTGAACTGAACTCTGCAACTTTTGAGGAACAGGATGACTTGTGAAGTATCCCCATTGCTTTCCCTCTCATATTAAAATGAAATGTTACCTTCAAGTTGAAGAAAACTTAAATGAATAAAAACTTTAGATTAGATAATTTCATGAAAAAGGATTCAGTATATGTAAGACATATTCATAAATAACATTCTACAAAACATGAAATGAATAGACCTTATCCTCCTAACCTTTTCAGTAGTATGCCCATATACATACGTTCATGTTGTTAAAATATTGACTGCCACAAGAATAAATTCTCTCAAGTTAAGAAAACACTAAAAACCGCCACAGGAATTACTCTTTGCAAATGAACAAATGAGTGTGGTTACAAATTTACACCTGTAGTATCCACCATCTGCCAGTCAACATGCATACGTGGAAAACACTAAAATATTTGCTTCTTTAACATATAGTGTTGTGAAACATTTCAGATACTGGGAATGTGATTACATTTTACTTAAGTATAGCATTCGCCTTTTCTTCTCTAGGAATAATTTTTCTGACATTTATTGTTGGAAAAACATCATTAGTTGCCAGGTGGCTCTATATATTTTTCCTCTATTCAAGCACATCACTAAAGTTTTTCTGTAAATTGTTCTAATCAATCAGTAAATATATGTGGCAAATGTAATTATTCATATAATATCAATTCCAGGCCCAAACTCTGAATGATGATATTTCAGAGAAGCAATATTAGGCAATTTTGATGACATCAGTGTTTAGAATCACTGTATAAGAATATAGCCTGCACTGTATCGTTTAAAGAATAAAGAAACCCCTGCATACTGTTTTAATAATAATGTATTTTAAAATAGGATTTTTTTTCTTCAATTAATTAACATATTCCTGGAGCATTCCAATTAAATATGGATGCCAAATCACTCTGAACACTATGTTAGGCCAGAAATAGTTCTAGAAATTGATACAAGTCTGTGATTTGTCTGCTAATTTCCTCTTCAGTTCAGTCATGGAAGGATTAAAAGCATAAGCTTCTTCTTCATAATAAATAAGTTTAATGAATTGATCGTTTGATACATTTATTCTTTTCACCATCAGTGTATATCCTAATAAACTGTGGTACTTTTCATTTATACTCTCTGTAATCATTACTAATAAAAATATTAGGTTTCAATTCATTTTCAAAATTCTCTAAATGTTTTGATGTTTCTTTCCAATACTTCTCATCACATCACATATGATAGAATGTTTCTTCTTTATTGTAGTACTTTTAGTATTTATTTGATAAATAATAATAAGAAAATAAATAATTTATCAGTCTTGGCAATTGTCAATAGTTATTATCATCCATGAAACATTTTATACTAGCTTTCCCTTAAAGTATAACTTGGAGTAAATTTTATTAATTTTTTCTTACAACTCTTTCATTGATCCACTCTGATTACTTTGAAATTCTGCATCCATTTTATTGTGCAATGTTTGATTTGTTCTGTCTCTGTACTGTATTTTAGTAATAGCTTATAAATATAAGATTCTTAGTGCTGAACAATTATTGTTATCTAATTTGAAATATCGTAAAAGAAAATTAAACATTGTACAAATTGCAACAGAAATATATCAGTGCACAGCAATTATGTGCATTATATCTGTTACAAACACTTTGCAAAATCAAAAGTGTAGCTCAAACTTTAACACTTACTTAAAACTGAGATCCAATTAAAATGTTTTGTCTATGACAAAGATTTACATAGTCCTGCTATGCCAACATCTTGGGAACAAAAGAGCAGCATCTAATTCATTGCTACACATTTGTCTGCTGTTTCAAATGTATTGGGAAGAGTACAATTAAATTATACCTCTGTTGTCTTGAGAAAAACTATATTATCTAATTTGGTTGCCATACTTGATAATGTGATACTCGATTATAAGAAAGGATTATATTTCAAAATTGTTAGTTAAAAACCCATTGCACATTGAAGTCTTATTTTATGTGGGAAACTATACACTGCTTTTACTGTTGGTTGCAATAAAATGCATTAAATATATATTATATCTGACTGACTTAATTTTTTTTTACATCTTTGTTTTTCAAATGCATGTCTCAATCTCTTGAACCCCTTTAAACTCAATGTATTACATCGTGAACCAAGATTAAGGAAGCAATTGAAGATGTTTAGGAAAAGAAGAGTAGGAGCTATTCTTCCAGATCAACTAGACCGACAGGAGGTTAACATCTACAAAAATGTTTAATATAAAACTACTAATGAAAATAGCTCTAATCCTAATCTAATTGGTGACAAAAAGTGGGGAGAGATTTAGGATCATTACACTGAAACAAAATGATTTATTGAAACTAATGCATAGGATGCCTGAATACTCATTACACAACACTGTACTCTGATCAGAAAATTAATAGACAAACCATTGGTAACAAGCTACTGCTACAAACAGTAATATGTATAACTCTTTAAATGCAGTGTAGTAAATGATAGCAATTGTCTGATAATAAAACCAATTGCTATAACAGATTTTATTTTCTTTCCTGGATCTTCAGGCAAGCTGAAAAAGGTACCCAGATTATCCTGAGATAGTATTAAAAAGTCCTAGTTTATACACAAAACAGGAAAAAAGCCTGATTAGAGGGAAAGTCCTCATTAAAGCTTTCTGCAATCACTATGGGAAAATCATTAATGGCTGTTATGTCAAGGGACTATATTTCTTTTTGTTCCTAGATGTGTAGAGTAAAACTATTTCTTTAGTTGCTAGGTAACAACAGACTCAGTATATATCATTATCAAAATGCATGAGAAGAAATTGCCATCTGCTTCCCAATTGGGAATTCCATTGACTAAAGTAATATTGCAGTTTCTGAAACATCATCCCACATCTCTTCCCATAATCAATTAATCTTTGGTCTCCTTAGAAAATAAGCACTAACATTAGCACCCAAATCTACGTTTTGATTCTAACTTCAGAATAATGCCATATGTAATCAAGTCCACTCCAACCCTGGCAAATTATTAAAAAATATAATTGGAATCAAATGTTCTATTTTCACTGCTTGAATTTCTTCCATTAGTGAAAGCTTTTTCCAATTTGGTGCCCTCCAGAATTACTCAACCAGCATAACTATTGCAAGGGTTAGGATTACTGGGGAATTGACATCTATATAGGTAGGCAGTGATTAGTGAGAGTTTGCATAGTGCAATATTTGATTTAGTGTGATTTATAAATTGAGACCAGGTTGTGTTTAATGTGAACCAAGATTCAATTACTGCAAAGCTACCATACATGTATTGAGGCTAGCACATGTATTCAGGCTAACACATGTGCACTTGAGGCTACCACCTGCACAGTTGCTCTTGTGGTTTTAGACACTAATTGTCATTTGTGCAAAATAGAGAAGAAGATTCTATTCGAGGAAAGCTCAAAAAAGTTTATTTTGAAGAACTACAGCAGAATGCAGGAGATAGCAAGTATGCTTTGTTTATGGGTTTATCTTCTTTTGCTGTTATACAGCACTTCATTAATAGATGTAAAAAAATTATGTTTAAAAATTTTAATTGCCTAATTTTGTCAAGTTGGAACCCTATTTTTCCATTGAAATATCACTTTGAATAATGTGAATTTGAATAATGCAACCATTTTGTAGGATTCATTAACCACAGTAATTGGGACCTACCTATACATCCAGAGGGCACTCTGGCTATAGAATGGCATGTTAATGGAACCAAGAAAATGGAAGTTCTCCATTTTCCTGCAGCTCCTTTCATAACCCCTTAATTTTCTTTGGAGGTTCTGCAACAGAATGGGAGGGCTCTGGAGAGGAGTCAAAGGTGAGAAACAGAAAAACTCACCAATGCTTATGCAATATTGGATTCTGTTCTGTGTGCCATTACAAGGAAATGTTTTTTTCCACTACGGCCACAAGTAATTGCCACAAAAGATTACTTTTAGCAATATACTGGAATATCTTATGTTTAAGATTTTTGAATAAATTAAAGCTGACAGCATTTCAACAGATGAAGATAGTAGCCATTAATGTCTTCCACTTTCTTCCATAATGGCTAGTAATGTTAAATATTATATGCTTTGTTATCAGATATTGAGTTTTATTACTGTACTTCACTTATAGAATGAAAAAGCCTAAATTCTATGATGTCACATAAAGTTTCTTTATTAAGGATGGACACATTCAAAATAAGGTATCTGAAAGGTCAAACTTTTCATCTGCAGTTCAGAAAAATATCAGACATCTATTACAAGGCAGGAAGAAAAATTAT
>NW_015386500.1:0-48750 GCF_001527695.2 Protobothrops mucrosquamatus | reverse complement strand
CTGTGCCCCCCGTGCCCCCCGTGCCCCCCGCCCCACCCGCAGGGTCACCCACTGCCTCCACGGCCTGCCACAGCAGATCACCTAGGTAGCCCAGCAGAGCCATGGCGGTCACACCCTTCGCCTGCACCCCGCAGCATCATCTGCTCGCGAGGGGGCGCAAGGGGGGAATCTTGTCCCCGGTGCCTGGCTGCCATGTCCTTGCTGCACTGCTTCACATGGGCCGCGCCCAGGAGTGATTCTCCTCTGGGGGGTTGCTGGTGAGGTGGGGGCTGCGTGGGGAGGCGGGGCTGGGGCAACGGTGCATGTGCCCACACAGGTTCTGAGTGCCGCCTCTGGCACGTGTGCCATAGGTTCGCCACCACTGTCCTACAGCTATCAAGAGATCTCAGAGATTTAAAAAAAAACCTTCTGCAGTTAAACCATATACTTTCCTTGCCTTTCCTTATAGCTATGGAATTTCTGTGTTATAGATTAATATCAAAGTGTTAACCAACAAGCTGCTATATTCACTCCAGCTGAAGCCAAGATCTGCAGAAAGTTTGAGGACAGTTTAATTAAGTTTAATTTTAAATATTGAATGATATATTTGTTAACAAAAGAAAAATGTTTTGCTATTATGTTTTCAAAACTTCCATACTGTATTAAAATATTGATACTGCATTTGATATAAGCATTGTTAGAAGCTGTTTTATTGTAGTGTTATAATCACCAATGAAGTTAACTTAAAACAACTTTTTACCTGTCTCAGTAATTTCTCTATAGCTGACATTACCATGAGTCCTCTCCAGACAATTGGTGCAGTCTCTTCCACCAAGAAACCCATAGACATACTAGAATTAAAGGCATTTTTCCAACATTCAGACATGATACAAACAACAAAATATAAAAAGTAAATAGATACAAAGATAAAGGGCTTACCATGAAATTCCATAGTTCACAAGAGGTCTCATTAGGTTTTCTAGAACAGAAATTATTTTTAAGAATAAATTTTTGGAAAAAATATTGAAGCCCTCTCAATGTAAATAGTTTTAAACCAGAGGCTCCTTGTACAGATCGCATCTAATCTAAAAAAACCCGATGTGTGGAGCTTGACTTCTGGTGGATATGATAACAAGATTTTAAATATTTTAATCTATGTATGTATCTATTGAAGACTGATTTGCTGAATGACAAGCTTCCAGGATTTCCTTCATGTTTTTGGATTTGTCTAGGTCTGTACAGATCAAGCGAAATCCAATAACGCTAAGGAATTCCTAGAAGCTTGTCATTCAGCAAATCACTCATCAATAGATACATACAGATTAACCATATTTAAGCTAAACATATATTTGTAAGTCTTTACTGTTATTTTTCATTAATAAACATATAAAAGTTATATTTAAATATTTTAATTGCCTATTTCCATCGAGCTTGAACCAAGTTCCTAATTTTCCATAGAAACACTACTTGAATAATGCAAATTAGAAACATGCAACCATGCACTAATGGAGACCTCCCTATACAGGTTGTTATCTCCTATGACTATCATTTTGTATGTATGAAAGTTATCAATCAAAATTCCAGAAGATGCATTTTAATGGAGTGTAATAAATGTGTGGGTATTGCCTTTAGCATCTGTAACCTTTCCTAACAGGTATTGTCAAACATCTAATAGATGTTTTAGGAAATATTTAGGGATATTAGTATAATTTAAGATGACAATAATCCTTTTGCATTTCCATAGGGACAATGGCAAGTCTAGAAAAGTTTATAGCCTTTCATTTAAGGTTATTATGTAGAGAGAGATAATTGGTGACTACAGCATAAAAGAAATATTAAATAGAATGCCACAAAAATGGTTAAATTCTTTACTCAAATTCCATTGCAAAGAAAGCCTGAAAAGCAAAGACGGGAAGAGAAGAAAATATTGATGAAATAGCTAGTACTTTGCTTGAAATAATTTCAAGGGTGATTCCACTGCTGAAGAGACAACCACAATTCAATAAAAGTTACTTCTCTCTCAGGAGTTAGAATTGTAGCATAAATCCTGGAAAATATCTTGAATATACAGCTTGTTCTTTGCTAAAGTATAGCCTCATCCTGGATAGCAGTTTTTGTATTTGAAATGAGTATACATAAAATTGTAATTAACAATTTTAAATGTCTAAAATGAACATTTGATTTTTAACAGACTGCTGCAGTTCCATCTTTTTTCACAATTATCAATATTAATAATCATAGTAAATTATATTTCAGTGCAGCTACTCAGTAGTTAGTTTGCCATACAGAAATTTAATAAAGAACACTGAAGCAGACAGAGCACATAAGATTATCATGACAAACAAAATCATAATGGATTTTTTCCTCTGTATTCCTACAATAACAGCTGCATAGACTTTATGAGATGTGAATTACAGTAACATATTGCAGAGTATGACTAAATATTACTAATTTTTATACTCAATAAGCAAATTCAGCTTCCACAGAAGGATAGAAATAGCCTCTCGCTTTCCATTTTCAAACAATTAAAATTTTCAGTACTATAGTACTTTTTTTAAAAATCTCAGCAAATAAAAGCTTTCAAATGTTTCTATTCTTCCTGTTTATCTAGGATTGTTCTTCTCTTCCAGCACATTTCTTGGCAGCATTAGACTACCTCTCTGTTAGAAATGTGCTGAGTCTATAACAGTTAAATTCCCAATTGGAAAGCAAATGTATTCTTGATTCTTGCATATTCACAGGGACACAAAATCATCTTTCAAGGGTAATGTGTATCTATGTTTTGTGAGAGCTAATGATGTGTAGTTTGGGGTTTGGAGCAGGAAGACAAAGATACTATTCCACTCTCAGCCATGGAAGCTCACTGGCTGATTTGAGACTAAACCACTATCTCAATCCACCTTCCAGAGTTATTGCTGGGAGAAAAATTCTCTGGAGCTCCTGAATGCAAGACAGGATTAGAAAGGTCTAATAAATGATCTAATTGTTTAATCCTATTAAAGTAAGCAGAAACTTACTTCGGAGTCTTATTAGAAAAATCCTTGGTGGTTAATGTAAGAGTTCGTATTTCTCTAGATTCCTTTAAACTCATAGGCGAAACAACTACCTTCCGATATATGACGTGGCTTAAGTTACAATCTACCTCGTGGAACCCCCAAAATTTTGTAGCATCAGCTTCTATAATTTCAGGCTTTGATGTACCTGAAAATAAAGCAACATTATACATACTGCGGGCCACACATTTTTATCTAGTAAGCCTCTGTTAGAAAAAGACCCAGAAACATTGGTGTAAAGGGTGTTCTAGTAGACAGTATGTCATTCCAGTAAAGAAAAAAAAAGCTATTCAGTACTGGTGAGAGCCAGGGACAGTTCCATTGAGGGCCTGTACTATTCTCTGCCGGTAAATTAAGACAAGCTACCCTTGTGTAAAAAAAAAAAAAAAAAAACCCTTGAAAATGTTAGTCCCACTTTTTTTTTTCCCTTGCAAATCCAGAAGATAAATGCTTGCACAGTTAGCAAAATCTCTGTAATGGAAAATAGAAAAGCACTGCAAGTGACAGCTTCACCCTCCCCCATTTCCCACAATTGTCAGTTTGGTTTTAAACCTGCTATTTTGTTGTTGTTGTTGTTCTTTAAATACTTATCAAAAAGATCTCCACCTGCTTACATCAGAACCATGGAAACCTGAACCACCTTGAAGGCACTTTCTTGTAAATACTTCAACGCAAAATAAATAAGCAATTATTTGTTTTCTTTCTGTGCAGAACTTTTCTCCTCAGTACAAACTACATATGTATAACTTAGCATCTTCCTCCTGGCCCTCTTTCAGCAATCTGCAAAAGAAACCTGAACCCGCATTCTGCTCTTCACGGGGATAAGAACTTCTCTGTGTGGTTATAAGGAGCACTTCCCACTCCAATGTATCTAAGAAACGTAAACAGCTGCGGGAAAACTCAGAACTGTGTATGCA
The DNA here is from genome assembly GCF_001527695.2 of Protobothrops mucrosquamatus. Classification (NCBI taxonomy): domain Eukaryota; kingdom Metazoa; phylum Chordata; class Lepidosauria; order Squamata; family Viperidae; genus Protobothrops; species Protobothrops mucrosquamatus. The sequence continues at coordinate 44,801 of NW_015386500.1, read as the reverse complement.
CTCCAGGAAGTTAGACAAATCCTAGCAAGATCAGAAGCTGGGTCTCGTGACAAGAAAGAGGCTACCTTATAGATTCAATTATTTGTTTTCCTTAAAATATATACGTATCCTTAGTATGGCCTTCCACAGCAGTTTATAGGTAGTCATCGACTTATGACCACAATTGAGCCCAAAATTCCTGTTATTAAGCGAGACATTAAATGACTTTTGCTCCTTTTTACAACCTTTCTTGCCACAGTTGTTGTGAATCACTGCAGTTGTTAAATTAGTAATCCCAAAGGTGCTTTTTTTCAAAAGGCAACTGGGCTTCCTTTGTTTTTGCTTGAAGACATTTCACTTCTCATCCAAGAAGCTTCTTCAGTTCTGACCTGAAGCTGCTTGGATGAAAAGTGAAGCGTCTTTAGCAAAAACAAAGAAAGTCCAGACGTCTTTTGAAAAAAAGCACCTTTGGGACAATAACCTAGATCAGTGGTGGCGAACCTATGGCACGGGTGCCAGAGGCGGCACTCAGAGCCCTCTCTGTGGGCACGCGCGCCGTCGCCCCAGTCCTAGGCCTTCAGCTGGGTTTTATAAAAACCTTTTCACTTTAGGTCTCCGCCGCCGTGTGCAAAAAAAAAAAAAGGTTCAATCAATCAGTCAATTTCAACTTCTCACAGGGAAAAAAAGATCTTGCAAAGTTGGAATTGATTGAATTTTTTAGTCCCACCCAGTCTGCTGTTACCACCGCAGCCACGCCCACCCAATGGGCCACACTCAATTGGCCACACCCACCCAATGGGCCACACCCACCCGGCACCTGACGATGCATAAGTGGGTTTTGGGTTGCAGTTTGGGCACTCGGTCTCTAAAAGGTTCGCCATCACTGACCTAGATGATGGAGAATCTCCATAGATATTAGGTTAGTAACACGGCTGTTAAGTGAATCTAGCTTCCCCACTGACTTTGCTTGCCAGAAGTTTTCAAAGAGTGATCACATGACCCCGGGACACTGCAACCATCATAATTATGAACCAGTTGCCAAGTGTCTGAATTTTGATCATATGATCAGGGGAATGCTGCAATGGTTGTAAATGGGGAAAATGGTTACAAGCAGTGGTGGGATTCAGACAGTTTGCACCACTTCGGCAGAACCGGTAGCTAATTTTTTGTTGCCCAGGCCCAAAATGGACTTCCAGAAGCGGCATCCACACAGAGAACCGGTTGTTCACATATTTGAATCCCACTACTGGTTACAAGTCTCTTTTTTCAGTGCTGTTGTAATTTTGAATGATCACTAAACAAATGGTTGTAAGTCAAGGATAACCTGTACCAAAAAAACAAAATAGCATCAGTTTCTGGGGAAACTGTGATATCCAGCCTGACTTACTTGATGTCACTTCTGGATTTCCTTTCAGATTCATCATTTTTGGTATGGACGGCCCATATATATCTGCATCAAGCAATCCAACTGCTTTTTTCTGTGGAAGGAAAATGCACATCTTTATACATATTCTTCAAACAGGAAAAATTAACCACAGCAACACTTGAATTATATTTTCTCTAACAGTTACTTATTAAAGCAAGACATCTGAAAATTCACCAAAATTCTAGTAACTCAACACAATAAAGTGATTCATGCTCAGTCAGTGTCCATTGCAGAATTAATTTGGACACACAAAGGATACATAGGAAGTACATTCTCTTCCACAACCACTAATTATGTCCAAAAACATAGAATTACTGTTGGATTTGGGTCAGTTAAAAAAATGTTTTCAGTGGCAAGATAAAGGCAACTGAGGAGATTCTGTTAAGAAAGAAGATACAAATAATGAATAGAATGATTTGCTATTATTTATCATTTAATATTTGCCAGGACATTTGCCATATTTATATTTTGCAGCAGACAAAAAAAGTGGTAGCTGTTTAAAGTCCTAAAGATTTTTTGTGATATGGATGATCAAGAATGTCATTTAATCTCCTTTTCAAAGTGCTCCATTGTGATCTACGTTTATACCAGATTAATGTGATAATTGAAAGGCAGATTTTGCATGTCTTAATTTTGTTATCTGGGTCTCAGTTCAAAATACACAGGCACAAATGTCAGTGGGAGATCATGGACTTTTTTATCATATTTTGATAATTTAAAATTCTAATGAATTGCACAAAATTACTATTTTGCATTTGATAGGCACATACAGTATATTATTTGCAGAAATAAATTGCTCAATTCAATAATTATTAATGAAGTGCTTAAATGCAACATCAGTTCATGTGATATAGTTGCATGATATAATGTCTTTCTTCTAAACATAAAATATCTCACGTATCAATTTTGTTCTGGAAAATTCATTGGTTTTTGTAGATTTTTTTTTGTTCTTTTTAATTATATAATAGTTTTGAAACTAAGAAGAATAATGAAAGTGACTAGCAGCAAACTTTCATGGCTGCAGAAAAAAAAATACCAGAAAAGAATCTCAGTTTAAAGATGAATTAGAAGTTTGAACTGTATATATCATTTTGTATATTAAACTCCCTTTGTGTTTTCTATTGTTACTGTACATGTTAATATAATAGTATAATGTAACAGACGACACCAAGCTGGCATTGCAGACGACACCAAGCTGGCAGGAATAGCCAACACTCCAGAAGACAGACTTAAGATACAGGAGGATTTGGACAGACTTGAACACTGGGCGCTATCTAACAAAATGAAATTCAATGGTGAAAAAAGTAAGGTTCTACATTTAGGCAAGAAAACCCAATGGTACAGGTACAGAATAGGGGGTACCTTGTTCAATAGTAGTAACTGTGAGAGGGATCTCGGAGTCCTAGTGGACAATCACTTAAATATGAGCCAGCAGTGTGCTGCAGCTGCCAAAAAAGCCAACACAGTGCTAGGCTGCATTAACAGAGGGATAGAATCAAGATCATATGAAGTGTTTAATACCACTTTACAATGCCTTGGTAAGGCCACACTTGGAATACTGCATCCAGTTTTGGTCACCACGATGTAAAAAAGATGTTGGGACTCTAGAAAGAGTACAGAGAAGAGCAACAAAGATGATTAGGGGACTGGAGACTAAAACATATAAGGAACGGTTGCTGGAATTGGGTATGTCTAGATTAATGAAGAGAAGGACAAGGGGGGACATGCTAGCAGTGTTCCAATATCTCAGGGGCTGCCACAAAGAAGAGGGAGTCAAGCTATTCTCCAAAGCGCCTGAAGGCAGGACAAGAAGCAACGAATGGAAACTAACCAAAGAGAGAAGCAACCTAGAACTAAGGAGAAACTTCCTGACAGTTAGAACCAGGGCTTTTTTTGTCATAGAATGCCCAGAACAGAGTTCCGGCACCTTTTTTGGATGGAACCTTGTAGGGTAGGCAAGGCGGGTTGTAATGACATGTGTGAGTTCCGGCATCTTTTTTTTTTTTTTTTTTTTACAAAAAAAGCACTGGTTAGAACAATTAACCAGTGGAACAACCTGCCTCCAGAAGCAGTGAATGCTCCAACACTGGAAGTTTTTAAGAAGAGACTGCATAGCCATTTGTCTGAAATGGTATAGGGTTTCCTGCCTGAGCAGGGGGTTGGACTAGACGACCTCCAAGGTCCCTTTCAACATTATTATTGTTGTTGTTGTTGTTGTTGTTGTTGTTGTTAAATAACTGTGTAAGGCTAGCTCTCTTTAGTAAAAATGAGACCTATTTTTCTGTGCTTTACTTCTTTGAAATAATTAATAAAATAAAATAATAAAAATAAAAATTCTTTTTTAAAAATAATAAATAACTTTGAATAAGCATATATAAAATTCATCTGCTAGGACAGTGGTTCAAATAAGCAATTATAACTTGTTCCATTGCCTCAGGATATGTCAAGAATCTGGGAAATCAGGAGATTCGGGCAGTTCAAATGAGTATAAAGATTTATTGCAAACTTAAGCTCTCTACAAGAATCTGACCAACTGGTGGTCAAGGGAAATGTGCGGGAGATAAGACAGGCATTCAAGGTGGGCTGAACTTTGATTTCTTATTGGCACGCAGAGACTCATGACTTATGATGCCTTTGACCCCTCCCTCAAGACTCAGCCTGGCCACCTCCTACAGGATAGGCTCAAATTACTCTCTTGGTAATTACCTCCACTTTAAAAACCAATGTCTTGTAATACATTCATAAACAAGTATTTATGCAAAATATAACAATATAGGAAAGACATGTAGAACATGATCGTTAGAATTCTTTCCAACTCGTTTACTAGCAGCTGTCACAGGAGATGTTCAATGTCTGTACAACATGTTGAGTCTGTGCAAATGTTTGTAGGCTTCTTCCTTTAATACCAAATTTAGATTGGATGTATTTGCTTTTGAGATAGTGTAAATATAACATCAAGAAATCAGCATATAGGCAATGCTCAAGATGCAACAGTAATTGGGACTGGAATTCCCATCGCTAAACAATCTGGTCGTAAAGTGTGCCATCATGTGACCACATCACTTAGTGACAGCTATTCCAGCAAACCCCATTTGAAGATGGCAATTGAAGATGGCAGAGGTCAGCTGGGGGCAACAGGGCAGCAGGCGAGCAGAGCTCAGGGCAGCAAGGGCAGCAGACATGGTGGAGTAAAGGGTGGCAAAAAGGGCAGGGATGGAGAGTATAGGCAGGTGGGGGGAATCTTACACGCTGTTGTAAGAGCAGGCAGGCTATCAAATGCCTGAATTTTGATCAGGTGATTGTGGGCACCCAACAACGGCCATAACTTTAGGAAATTGGTTTAACTACCATTCCTTCATAACATGATAGCAGTATCATAACTCTCAACCATCACTGAAAATATGGTTGTTAAACGAGAACTACTTCTACAAAATATTTCAGATGGGAAAGGAGGAGGAGTCTGGGTATAAATGCAAAGAACAGAAGAACAGAAAAGACAGAGAAATAGCAACTAAGCACAATGCTTTCTGCAGTCCTGATAATTTGTAGAATAAGCAGGCTGACCTGATTTCCAAAAGTAAAAATCTGGATACATGAATATTAAAAATTCATATATACAAATTAATCAACAAGCCAATTTCCCTAAAATCACAGGCAAAAATTACCAGAAAAAAGGACACAAAGATTATTTAGAATAGCTTTTCTGGAACAAAGCAACTTAAATAGTTCCAAACATTCCTCACAATCCATAAATCTCTCTCTCCATCATAGGGCTATCAGATCTGGTCTGCAAAAATCCATTAGTTGTCAACAAAGAGATACTGGAACACTAACTTGACTTCTTATTCTCTATTTCTGCAAATTAGTACTGGTAGCCCTAATCAATCAGCCAGGAAATGGATAATGGAATACTTTCATTCCCATGTTACCTTCTACAATAAGGTACTCCAGACTTGATGAGTAATAGAAAGGCATCATTTCCATGATTACTTGTTCCCATACTATTATGCCCACTGTATCTTGGGCACTCCCATTAGGAAGAATCCTTTTCCTTCCCCAAAATCAGGACTATCCCTGTAAAACTGGAATTTAAAAAGTTTCAAGTACTGTCAGTGCTTAGCAATACTTAAATAACATTCCCAATGAAATTTATTATGTGAGTAAAACAAGGAAGAACAAAAAAAACAAATGTTGTGACAAAGAAATGAAATCCTGGGTGCCTAAATGCAGCATCATTAAAAGTATTCTGCATTTTAAAATTCTGAAGGTAGTCCCATCTGACCATTGAGAATTGTAATATTAATAAACATTCTTTTTTTTCTTCTTCAGGATTGTTTCTCCTTTTGGACAGCCTTCTCAAATTACCACTTGAATGTTTGTATCTGAACAAAAATAAAGCTATTGCATTAGGGTGGGTTTATGCAGTGAAACCAGTGGGCTTTTACTAGTACAATTTTATAACTGTGTACTCTTAATACTTCTAAATAAGCAGAAGTTACACTAAATGCTGTTGATACCAGAGGCAGGTAAGTGGGGGGGAGCAAGGTAGGCAAATGATTAATATGCTTGCATAAGACATTCTGAGGTAAAAACATAAACATGGAATTCGCAGGATGACATTGCATGCTTATTAATTTTTTTATTGTTATCGTAGACACTGCTACTAATTGTATTTATCCATTTTAAGTGTAATATTCTAAGGGCTATCCACCTGCCATCAGAATTGACACCAATAGACAATATTTTAAAGTTATTTGATGCTGTGTTCTGGTTATCCCACAGGTCAGAAGGACTTACTCTATCACACACAATTGTGAAATAGAAACAAAAATTCCCTATACAGCTAGTCCTTGACTTATGACCATAATGGAGCCAGGTAACCAGGTAACCCATGTCATTAAGCAAACACCATGGTTGTAAAGCAAATGCCACAGTCATTAAGCAAACCCATGTTTGCTTGTAAACACTGGTTTTCAGCAAAAAACACTGTAAATTTAAGTCACGTAACCATGGGACTCTGCAAACAACCATATAAATTTGGACTATCATAATTTTGAATGGTCATTAAGGACCCATTGTAAGTCAAGGACTATTTGTATTGTGTAGAAATCAATAGCTATAATATATAAAAGATATATGAATGAAAAACTAAATGTACATATAAAAAGCAAGAATCTAAAATAAGGGGCAGAAATATTAGATGGGTATAGGACAGCAGAAAAAGTTAGTATATGGAAGATTATAACAAGTTACAGAGCACTCTAATATGGTGAAATAGATGCTCATTATACCTAGTTTAAAACACAGGTCATAATCTGAAGAATTTTGAACCACTGCTGAACAGAACCTGGCAACACTGAATGGTGTAGCAGGGTTGGTATCTGAAAGCAATTGTGTGGTTTAAAATTATCCAGGGCACCCAAGGTATTTATGCAGTAATGGTGAGATGAGCCTAGCACAAATGTCTTTGTAATACAGGCACTGGAGAAGCACATGCCCTTTGTTTCTTGTGTCCAGAGTAACAGAAGCATTATCTTCCCAGGTAAGGAATCTTCTTCTAGCAACCTTCAAAGACAGCTGAGGGATGGGCATGATATCATGCCACAATAAATACCCTCCTGTGTTTAAGTATGAGTTTTAGTTAGCTATGCCATAGGAGAGGCAATATACCTATTGGCAATAAAGGTTGGAGTCCTGGCTAGATCCAATAGGTGTCTGCTCTAAGATAAGTTGATAATTGTTCTGGCTTGATCATATCCCATGACGAGTAGGAGACTTGGAGAGTCTTTCTTGATACCTGTCTCAGGTCTCAAGGTGACATTAGAGACAGAATATATATGGGGCTGACTGCAGTTTATGCAACACAGTTAGGGCTGGCAGAGCACAGAATAAACGCTTCTGAATGTTAACTGATCTTATTTAACTTGCTATTTTCTGCCACACTAATTGTTTAGAACAGAGGTCCCCAATCTTTTGAGCACCAGGTTTTTCCACAGACCGGAGGATGTGTGGTTTTATATGCTGCCTGCATCTTTCAGATGGGGCTTTGCTTGTTTGTGTGGACTGGTTGCTGGCATGCTACTGGTCCGGTACTGGTCCATGGACCCGGGGTTAGGGACCCCTGCTTTAGAAAATTAGAAAAATACAGGCATATTTGGGGTTAGGGGCAGGATTACGTTTTGTTTTTGTTATGTTTTTGTTATAAAAGCATAACTGATCCTTCACTTGTATTTATTTGAAGTATTATTGAAAAACATAGCCGTGACAATTAGCAGCAATAAAAGCTGGTTATGATACAGAAATTTTGTGTGGCAGACACATTGAGCTTCTGAGCAGCAACTTTCAATTTGAGCAAGAGTGATTCACCTGGGTTATTTGGAAGGAAAACATTGTTTGGATGATCTAATTTAGGTATTAGGTAACATCAAATTAAAATTGGTTTTGGAAATGATTCTAAATTAGCTTTATATCTATAAATTGGCAAATATAAGGGAAACATTTGCCCTGTTGGTCTAAGACCAGGTATTTTAAACATCCAGCAAAACACAGGAGACGCTAATAAAATCATGGAAAGCATAACAGAGTGGTTCTTATCCATAAAGAGTCACATTACTGTAAGGGGAAGGGTCTGTTCATTTGGATTAAGCATGTTTTTCAGGTTTTTAAAGCATTAAAAGCCTGCAAATCTTGTTTGCTCCACATGATTGTGGAGTACAAAAACCTGTGCTTTTCTTGGGCAATGTCAAATCTATCATTATTGTTCTCTAACAGCAAAAGTACATTGTGGAGTACAAAAACCTGTGCTTTTCTTGGACAATGTCAAATCTATCATTATTGTTCTCTAACAGCAAAAGTACATTGATTCATTTTAAAATATTACTCTGTATGAGAGAGGGGGGGAGAGATAGGAGGCAGAGACAGCTTGACAGCCGTCCCCCAGGCGCTCACACGTGCTCTAGAAAAGTAATGGAGGATCTGGGCATAACCACCGGGTCCACCAACAGGCTGCCGCATGTGAATCAACTTAGCACGTTGCAGATTAATACAACTAATGGGCCGATTACGCGCTCGAGAAGCCGGGTGCAGAGACAGGTAGCTATATAGGCAAGCTCCCTAATCACCTAGCATTCCAACCCTGATGATGTCGGCAGTCGGGCTGATGAAAGCTTGGTAACTCTTTTATTTACAAACTTGTTTGTATTAAACAGGTTTGTTTTACTTTTATCCTGGTGTTCATTTTTTCTATATTTTATACACACACACACACACACACATATATATACACACATTCATATATATAAAATAATCATAAAATACCCAGAAGAATGATATCAATTAGAACAGTGCCAATAATAAAAGTCCAAATACAAACAAAGGCTAAAGATACACAGAAGCTTATCATTTTCTAAGAACAAACAATGGGGATTCCTAATTTAGTTTAAGACTAAGTATGTTACTACTGTTATTTATTCACTAAACTATGGGTACATTCATGTTGGCTAAGCAGTGTGGCTAAGAGCAGTGGTGGCGCAGTGGTCAGAATACAGTATTACATGCTAATTCTGCCAACTGCCAGGAGTTCAGTTCTGAACGGCTCAAGGTTAACTCAGCCTTTCATCCTTCCGAGGTCGGTAAAATGAGGACCCAAATTGTTGGGGGGCAATATGCTGACTCTGTAAACCCCTTAGAAAGGACTATAAAGCACTATGAAGCAGTATATAAGTCTAAGCGTTAGTTAATTAGTTAGTGTACAAACCCAACCAATGCTGGTATTTTTCAAATCACATTTGAAAATCTCATTTGAACATTTCACCAAAAAAAAAATCTATAGACTTACAATCGTATGTCTATGGTCATGAGGCCAAGTGATCTGGAGCAGAGCCCCAAATGATGGGAAAGCATGTGATTAGTAAAAGCATGAAGATGGTCTTGATTGTACCATTAAGAGGCATATCTCAATTTCCTAACTGCATAATCAATCAATATAATTTTTCTTAAAATTTTTGATGTAAAAGTAATTGGAAGAGAGTACCATGTACGATTTACTTAATCATGAAGATCAAAGCTAGTCTTTCTTTTAACATTATTTTTAAAAACAATTAGGCTTCTTTATTATGCACAAAGCTATTTAACATCCTATTGGAGTTACTCTGACGGATTATGCTATTTCATGTCTCCTACACGAAAGCCATAATTTTAAGACTGAGAAGCCACATTTTTGTGCCTGATTTCAAAGGCTTCAATACTATTTTCAAACTCCTTTATTCTCAGACAAAACACATAATTTACCTGATTATGACAATTCATGACTCATTCCTTTTATCTGTATTTTCAGTTAATCAAACCCCTTCAAGTCATCACCCTAATGCATTATCCCCTAATTATTGCTTGAAAGATAAATATTTGCAGAATTGCCTACTTATGCTCAAACCTAGCGAACATTCTTTTTTCAATTTATAGGTTCTAACATTTTAATAGCAAAAAAACCCCTAGATTCTGGAATAGATCTGCATATTTATTTCAGACTGAATCAAGCTTTGAAGAAATCTTGAATGCAAGTTGGGAATTAATAATAAGCTTATTATTTTGCTATATTCTTTAAATTCTTAAAACAGACGTACAATTTTCACTGAGCAAAGGATTATCAGTCTTTGAATAATATACGAGGAACTGCATCATAAATAAAACAGAACTACCTTAAAAAAATCTGGCTAAAGGAATAACAATTACATTAAATATCAATATTATTACATGAGGTTTCCTGTTTGGACAGAAGGGAGAGATTATAAGACACAAAGATATGGGGAGAGTCAATGGTACAATTAAGGGAGAAGCAACAGTAAATGCTAAAAATGAAATATTTTATGTTGGGGATGCAGTAAATTTAAAGTAAATCAACACATATGATTGAATATATCCTCTGGTTGTTTCATTGTTTGAATAATCTTAATATTGTTAACTAAGAATTCAATAAGAGAGTTAAGATTAAACATATCGATATTCTGATGAACCATATTCCTAAACTTTGGACTTTAATATATTTATGAAGTTCTTTAAAAGTATTGTGACTGGATTCTTGAAAAATTTTGTAACATATTTTGAAAAGATATTTGTACACTACACTTGAAAAGGTGTCTTTAAGAAACATGTGCATCCTGAAACTGATTCAGCTGAAGCAGTAGAAATATTCATGATCATGATCATCATCATGATCATCATCATCATCTATTAAATTTATATTTCGCCCCATTCCTGGAGGCCGTACGGGTCTGGATGGGGAGAAACAGACTCAGGCTCAACCCTTCCAAGACCGAGTGGCTGTGGTTGCCGGCGCCTCGGCATAGTCAGCTGACGCCATCGCTGACTATAGGGGGCGAAATTTTGGCCCCCTCAGAGAGGGCCCGCAACTTGGGAGTCCTCCTGGATCCACGGCTGACATTGGAAGACCATNCGCCTTCTGCCACAGATTCCCTCCCACAGACCGGTACGCTCCCACAGAGTGGGCCTCCTCAGGGTGCCGTCGGCCAAGCAATGTAGGCTGGCGACCCCCAGGGGGAGGGCCTTCTCTGTGGGTGCCCCCACCCTCTGGAACGAACTCCCCCCCGAGATCCGGATGATTCCGGATCTCCTTACTTTCCGCCGCGCCCTCAGGACATGGCTTTTCCAGCAAGCGGGCCTGACCTAGGGAGGATTTTAGGTAGGGATTTTAGGTAGGGACGTTTTTAAAAAGTAATTTTAATGGGAACACAGCAATCAATATTTGGCTTTTAATTAGGTTTCAGTGGGGTTATTTTGTGTATTTTTGTATGATTTTTTTTGTATCCTGTATATTGTATTTGTGTTTTTAATATGCTGTGAACCGCCCTGAGTCCTACGGGAGAAGGGCGGTATACAAATTAAATTAACCTTAACCATTAACCTTAACTCTGGGCAGTTATAACATGTTATGAAATCAAGATTTTGTATGAAAACTAAGCTATAATCTTTATAACTATATACAACTGTTAATCTACTCCAAATCTAAGGATATTACATCCCTGACCTTGGATGGGATTGCATCTCCCTCTTCAAAGTTGCTACCCAATCTGGGGGTCTTCCTGGACTTGCAGCTTCTGCTTGAAGAGATCTCAGCCTTTGCCAGCAAGGACACTGTACAACTTCTTTTGGTGAGCCAATAGCACTCTTTCCTAGATTGGGGAGCGCTTCAGAGAGTCACTCATGGTTTCTTCAATTAAACAATGTCATCTATGGGGTCCCAAAAATTGGGGCCTTCTTTATAGCAGTGCCTGCCCACATGAGTGAGGTTCTACCAAGATCCAAAGCTCCCAGTTTGCCTCTGTTTGGAAAAGCCATGAAGACCTGGCTCTTCATCCAGGTCTTTGGTAAGAGAGAGTGAGACCCCACACTTTATGCACACATGCGCACACAGCAAATATGGCTGTGTGTGCATGCACACTCCACAAATGGGGCTAGCGCTGGAGAGAGACTTGCAGCTCGACTGAACAGCAGAATCTAGAACAGAGGTCCCCAACCTATGGGGTGCAGTCCACTACCAGGCCATGGCCTTTTGGCCACCGGGCCACATAAATGACTGACCAGTGCATGTGCGTATACTCACCCTCCTTTGTGCTGGCACTAGCTGAGCCACGAGTTGTTAGCCTAGCCACAAGTAGCAAGCCTTGGGCTGGCACTAGTCGAGCTGCAAGCCTCTTGCCGATGCTAGCCCCATTTGTGGAATGTGCATGCTCACGGCCCTGTTCAAGTGTATGCACATGCAGCCACATTTGCATGTGTGTGCATATGCGCATAAAGGAGCATGCCCCTCCCTTTCTCACCAAGCTGCCAATCCAGAAAGGTTGGGGACCTTTGATCTAGAGAGTTGTTAGGGACTGCATGTGAATTTCCAGAAGGCTGCACATAGCCCTGGATGACACATTGTCCCCCAATGAATTTAAGTATTCAAGATGTGGGGGGAGGGGCTAATGTCTGCTGTCAGGAGGCTTTAAATATCAGCTTTGTGACATGCATCAAATTGAAATCAAATCTTTATTACAACGAAGATCAGGGGACAAAAAGAATATGCACTAAACTGTTGCATATGTCAGACAGTAATTTATTTGTAACAAGGAGTGTTGCTATCTATAATTGTATCACAGTGATGACAATGCAACAATTGATTTAGTTGACTAATTTTAATCTCATTTTATTATTCATATTATAATTTTAAAATTTATTAATTGTGCATATTTTCTGATCTTTGATTGTAATAAAGATTTGATTTTTTAAAAAATGCAAAAGCATTGTTTGGTGTGCTGATATCAATGCCATGTCCTGCACCAGACATAAGTAGTGCTCAGGCTATATAAATTCATAGATTTGAATATGGCACAGGATTAAAGCAGCTTTTTCCAAAATTAGAGAATTATAGCAGAATTATGGCAATTTAAGTTCAACACTTCTATTAAATCAATATTTGGCTTTTAATTAGGTTTTAGTGGGGTTATTTTGTGTATTTTTGTATGATTTTTTTTGTATCCTGTATATTGTATTTGTGTTTTTAATATGCTGTGAACCGCCCTGAGTCCTACGGGAGAAGGGCGGTATACAAATTAAATTAACCTTAACCTTAACCTTAAATAGCAGAATGAGATTAGCTGACATATAGAAATGAATATATTTTTCTCCTTGCTCAATGATATTGCCAACAAATAGTATTTCTTACTTGAAAAATAAAAACAAAAGAAAGTCATGTAATATGATAATTCCCTTCTTGGAGATAATATGCATCAAAATATTAGGGAGCATTTTAGCCTTCCTCTGATCTCTGCATTTAGAAATTTAATTGCATACATTCCCTTTTTTCATCTATTTTCTTTTTCTATCACTAAGTAAAATTTAAGATTCCATATTCAAATTCCCTAGAGGCAGGCAGACAGACATCAAAATGCAGAGTAAATATCTGCATATAATGTATTCAATATGCTATGACTATGTCAATTTGCAAGTGGGTGTTATACCTAGATAATTCTTGGTCCATGGAATCTTTTGCATTTTTTAGTCGGTCTCCCCATTTCCAATTCCTTAAAAGTACTCTGCTCTAGGAAAGATGTGTGTGCGCATGTTAAATTTGTTTCATGACATCATAACTGGAGTGCCATAGGAGATGAAACAGCAGAACACAAAATTTGGTTTGGTAAGCACCCTCTGCTGGTTCCTCTGCATTAAACAAAACACTTTTTTTAAAAAAAATGGCCTGTTTTCATTGATTACATTTTTCCAGAAATGTATCCTGATCTTCTAATAATTTGCTAGAGGTTTTTCTTAATCTGATCCTATTTTGAAAATGTATGTTTAATATTACTATTATGATTCTCTCTCTCTCTCTCTCTCTCTCTCTCTCTCTCTCTCTCTCTCTCTCTCTCTCAGCATACACATTAAGGGTGGCTATTCTTCAGTTTATATGTCTGAGTTCCATAAATTATTCTCCTGCTTCATTTCATTTGCCTAGGCCAACTTTACTTTCTTTATTACTATTCCTAATTTCTAAATTTTGCAATCCAGTCTTCAGACATAATCAGTACACTTTGCATGTTTGGTAGATTTCAGACTGAACTTGAACATAAAATTCATCAATCTCTTCTTCTACATCAGTGTGGAGCATAAACTTGAACAATCATCACATTAAAGAGTTGTCCACAAAGTCGAATTGGAATTGTCAATGACTGCTTTGTATCCAAGTATTATCTTTGGCATATCTTTCCTTACTATGAAAGCAATGCTGTTCCTTTCCAGTACTTCATGTTCTTAATAGTAAACAGTATGATCTTCTGGCAAAAGTGTCCTGTTCTGGTCCATTTTATTTTGCTGATGCCTAACATTCAATGTGTAGCTGATTTATTTCATCTTTCAGTCTATTAAAGTTTCCCATGTTCCATGTTCCCATTATAATTCTGTCTTTGCAACTTTAGATTTTTTTTTATTACATGGAAACATCAGGAAGTTGACATCCCAAAGTCTATAAACACCCATATTATAAAAACCTTTAGTAGTCTACAAGATCTTCAACATTAACTAATTAGCATTTTATCTACCTGATTTTCTTGGTAAAATACAAAAGTGGTCATCATTGCCTTCTCCTGCCACAATATGAAGTGATGACTTTCTATTGTCACTATGGTGATTATCCATCTCCCTCATCTTTCTATATTTCTGCTGCCCAGTATAGGTACCTATTTACTTTAGTTGGGCAGCTGGGAAGATCTTCAGGCCTTGGGTGACCTTGCAGGTATATATACTTGGTATAGAGATCTAGCATTTTTTGCTTATCCTTCCCAGGACTTCCATATCCCACCACAATGAGGCAGCATAATGGAACTTGGAAAGGGGTATTATTATAATTGTTTGCCTTTTTAGAACTTTGCTGCTTTGGTGGTTTTATTATTTGCTTTTTAAATATAGTTCATGCACCACTTCAAAGAACTGAAACAGCTGAAATATAAATAAATAGCCCAGTGGACAAAACAGTGTATTCACTTAATTGCCTCCTTATTTATTTTTATTTAACTGTGTGTCCTTTTTTCTATTCATGCAAAATGTGCTAACTGCATATTAACAGGGATCCTTTCTTTCACCACTGAATAGATTATTCCCCTTTGCTATAATTCATACAAAACTGATGGTTAGTATCACAGCTTTCCTTGATAAAAGCAATTTTTAACGAAACTCCCCCCACATGGTGACAGCATAAGATAGTTTCTCAACTGGATCTGTGCCACCTTTAGTCACACACAGCTGGTGTTTCCTCACCAAAACACCCTCTTCATGAACAAAAAATCTTGATGTACTGTAGCTGGTTTTTACTAATTTGAATTGCTTCTGCTACAATAAATTGTCTGTGGTTATGTTTTCATTAAATACTCAACCTAGAATGAATGCTTATCAGCCTAATAGAAGCACTTAGAATTCCAGAGGTTTCCTAGGGGAGCAGAACTGACTATTGCCATATGAAAGGATTTTTTTTTAAAAAAAAAAATCTGTTATCAGAAAAATTACAATCAACTAAGAAAAATAGTATAATGCCTGCTGTCTTCAGAGACATGTCTTTAGAGACATGCAGATGTCTTCAGCATCTGCTCAATGCTTTGTAAACTTTATCAATCTCAATTTTGTGCTTATTTTCTATGAGGATTAGCACTGGACTGGACTGGACTGGACTGGACTAGAATAGAATAGAATAGAATAGAATTAGAATAAAAATAGAATAGAAATAGAATAGAAATAGAATAGAAATAGAATAGAAATAGAATAGTTTGTTGGCCAAGTGTGATTGGACACACAAGAAATTTGTCTCCGGTGCATAAGCTCTCAGTATACATATAAACAACAACAAAGTGATAAGTCATAGATCATAAATCATAAGATACAATCATAAATCATAAGATACAAACAATTTATAAATCATAATATATCAATAGGAGAACATAGTAGAAAAGATGATAGGTGAGAAAGATCAGAATGAAAAGATGGAAAAGATGAGAAGAAGACAAAGATAATAGCACAATACAGCCTACTACATGGGTAAATATCTTTAGGCATAAGACAGTGCTGTGGGAGTTAGGTGTTTAGCAGAGTGATGGCATGGGGACACGTCGAGGAGAAATTACAAAAATATGTAAATTACAAAAAATTACTCCACATGCAGATATTTTGTTTTATTTCATTATCATACACTAAATAAAATCTATCAACAAAAAGGGCTATGACGATATTATACACTGTATTTAATGTATCAAAGTTGGAAGACACCATAGCATTTATCTATGAAGTCTCATCAACTGCTCAGTGCAGGAATCCACATTAATGCATTCCTGTCAAATAGAAGTTGGCTTCATTTGAATCCAATGAAAGGGAGCCACTGAGCATTTACTTCTATTAACAAACTGTAGCATTACCTCAAAGAATTGTTTTATAGAGAAAAACATATGACACCTTGGGCTCATAAAAGAAAGAGATACAAATCAAACAAATACATGAATAAAATTAGAATATATCTTCTTCTAACTTAAATATATTAATCTATGTCCTGCTGTGGAATGGTAGAACAGATCATGATTTCCTTCTGCATGACATTTGTTCAAGTATTTGAAAAATGTTTTCTTATTTTTTCATCTTCTCAAGGCTAAACATGGCCTGTTCCTCAACCTTTCTTCACAGAACTTAACATTTAGATCTATAATAATCCTTACCATCTTTCTCTGAAGCTGTTCTTTTTTTCTGAAACTGGAACTAGACACATTAGTTGAGGTGACTGAATTAAAACTGAAACTGCATTACTTCCCAGCATTTTTAAATTATAATCTGATGCAGTTTAAAAAATCTATTTTTCTTTTTTATTATCATACTATGCTGACAGTTCATATTTACTTTTTTATCACAAATTCCAAACCAGGTATTACTCATCCTGACCTTTGCACGGGAAGTAATAGTAATGCTCTATACTGCACTGGTAAGTCCACATTTATGATATTGAGTATGGTTCTCATCTCCACAACACAAGAAAGATGCTGAGGCCCTAGAAAGAGAATAGAGAGGAACAACAACGATGAACAGCTAAAGGAACTAGGTATGTTTAGCTTAACAAAGAGAAAACTGAAGGAAAGCATGATAGCTGTCTTCCAATACTTGAAGGGCTGGCACAGAGAACAGGGAATAAATTTTTCTCCATAGCACCTGAGGATAGGGCAAGGAGCAATGATTGGAAGCTCATCAGAGGGAGATCCAGCCTGGAAATGAGGAATTTCCTGACAGTAAGAATTATTAAGCAGTGGAACATCTTGCCTCAAGGAGCTGTGGGTGCTCCATTACTGGAAGGTTTTCAAGAAAAGATAGGACAATTTGTCTGAGATAGTACAAGGATTCCTGCCTTGGGCAGGGGCTTGGACTAGAACACTTCCAAGGTCCCTTCCTATTTTACGGTTCTATACAAGGAGATATATGCATGCCTCAAATTGTAAAACTGAATCTTAATGCTAAGAATACATTTTATTGCTCCCATCAGTGATTATACTAAAACAGTGTATAGTACTCCATAATAGTTGGGCAACAGATATTCATGTTGCAATTAGAAATAATCATTTTCACATTTTCTTCAACATTCTTATTCAAAGAATCCTGGAGGGGGAAAGAATTTAACCTTTACTATATTATCTAAAACCACCTACTGGAATCACAATACTGCAACTGGCTTAAACCTATTCCTGAAGAGAAATTAGTAATATATCTATTAATACCTGAAACAAATCTTCAGTGGTCACTTACCGGTTCATTTGTTGCCAATGCAAGGGCTACATTTACTGAAAAAAGAAGAAAAGGAATTTAGCAAAATTCTTGCAGCGTTAACATCAAAAGTTCAATCAATAAAAGGAATGTGTCTACATTGCTGAGCTATATTTAAAAAAAAAAATTCTGGGCAATGAATCAATGAGTTGTAGCTATTCTAATCCACAGCCAGTAATGCTGAAAATAAAGCCTTGGGAAGCATAATCTGTATATTTTATATTTTATCTGTAATCTGTATATTTTAAGTTTAATCTTCAAGTTATTGTGTTTAACTTCAAATTATTGTGTTTAATCTTAATGTTATAACACCCAAAAACTGCATGGGATCTTGATTCTTATTTATTTATAGAGAGCATCAAATCAATGAAGTCTCATGAAGATTTATAATTCAATACAAATACACGATTAATAGTTAACATAAACCAAAATATAAGACAAAGATTAAACACAATAATTTGAAATCAAAAAGCGGTGGCAATTCACTAGTCATTTGAATTTAAATACCTTCCTAAAAATTAAGACAGATGATGGATGGCATGAATCTTAATTCTACGGGAGTCTATTTTGTAAGGCTGGAGCAATAACTGAGAAAAAGGACCTCCTGGTCTTCGTTTCCCTTACTTTACCAAAAGTGGGATATAACCCAAAGGATGACTGAGGTGGATGAAGGCAGATTTGCAGGGAGCTGGGTGCCAACCTAAGTTTTTTTAATTAAATCCAGCACTGGAGAAGGACAAAGAAAAAAATTGGGCAATTTGGGCACTTGGTCGCAGGCTTGCATTTATGATAGTTGCAGCATCTTGCAGTCACATGATTGCAATTTGTGACCTTCCTATCCAGCTTCCGACAAGCAAAGAAAATTGAGGGAAGCCGGATTTGCTTAATGAGAGCATGATTCACTTAATAACTATGTTGCTCATTTAACTACCATAGTGATTTATTTAGCAACCACAGTAAAAAGGTCATAAAATCAGGGCCTGTCATATCATGACTTGCTTAACAAGTGCATCACTTAGTCACTGAAATTCCAGTGCCAATTGTGGTCATAAATGGAGAACTACCTGTACTTACAGTTAAAACTTCTTTTGCTGAGGATTGAGGGAAATTATTGGGTACTTTAAAGCATGTTGATTTAAAGATTCCCAACTGCTGAAAAGGCAGTTAACAAGCAATTTCCAAAAGTCATTAGAAAAGGAAGTAGGAGAACTTAAGTGTCCTTTTAAAGTGCCAACCATGGTTTGAGCCAGATGGCAATTTCCTCATCTTCCAGAGCTCTAACCAACTGGAGAATGCTGCCTTGCGACTCCTTGCAAGGAAAAACTGTCGGGAGCATTTATGAGCGATCTCAAGTCCTTCCCTTGTCCGAAGAAAAATTACAAAGGCTCACTCTACTTTCCAGCTAATCATTCTGTGGTCAGCTCCATTAAAACCAGAGCTGTCTTCGGTTCACTATTTCTGCCCCAGACATCTCGCAGAGAAAATAATTCCTGAAAATATTTCCCCAATGCATCCCTAAGGGAAAGAAGTTGGAGAGCAAAGACTCTTCCTTTCCTTACTGATCACATGACACAAAGCAGAATATATACAGCCCTCCTTATGCTTCCCCGTGGACACATAGACACATAAACCCAACACAAGAAAAGAACAAACACCTTTCCTATGCACAGACACAACACACATGCATTCTTTCTTGTCAGTCTCATATTCACAAAAACTCCACACACAAGAAAGCTATATGCCTCTGCTCTGATTGAAAAATGCATGCACAAACATACACACTACTTTACGGCACCCTATGGCACTGTTCATAAAAGGGCTGGAAAAAACTTCAAGCTCTGTATAGTTTCCGCACCCTGTTCCATGGATGCTGCTTGGAAGGCAACATTCCAGAAACTTACTGGAAGGGTAAGAAGAAACAGTGAATTATTTTCAGCCAGGGTGCTATTTATCTGCAATCTGACCCTAGATCTCTGTCTCTTTCTTCCTAATCATTAGGCCAAGAAATAAGGCAAGTTAGAGAAGACAAAGTATTTGTTGGCCATTAGCGGGTCAGCACCCAACACAGCTGGCAGGTGGAGTACTACATAAATCAGGAAAAAAAGGCTTCTTCTTTAGGCCTGAACTTCTTTTTTTTTNGGCAGGAACCCTACACCATTTCAGACAAACGGCTGTCCAGTCTCTTCTTAAAAACTTCCAGTGTTGGAGCATTCACCACTTCTGGAGGCAGGTTGTTCCACTGGTTAATTGTTCTCACTGTCAGGAAGTTTCTCCTTAGTTCTAAGTTGCTTCTCTCCTTGATCAGTTTCCACCCATTGCTTCTCGTCCTGCCTTCAGGCGCCTTGGAGAATAAATATGTGTGTGTGTGTGTGTGTGTGTATACACACACACATACACAAAAGGCAGGGAAAATGTAATAATAGTAATATATGGAACACATACATTAAAACGTTTCCCAACATAATATGAACGTCTTACCAGCAGTTGTGGACTTTCCTACGCCCCCTTTACCAGAAGCTACAAGCAGCACTTGCTTAACTCCTTCAATCGGCTTTTGCTTCGGAAGCCCTCTAGCCATGATCTTGCTACGCTTGTCTTGGAGGACACCATCCTTTGTATTTGATGACTTTAAAGAAAAAGCAAGAGTGTACACGTTCAAAGGCTTGACCTATGCATTAGTTTGCCGATAAAAAAAAAATAGCAACCTAGGAAAATGTCCCATCTCACAGTTAATTGCCTGCTATTTTTCTTGAACCTCTTGCAATTCCATAACTACAGAATCATTACTGTTGCATATGATAGCAAGTCAGGTATCACACTTATGAAACAAGCCAGACAAAAACCTGAGCATTAAAAGCCTACCATTTTTTTCAAATTTGCCGCCACTAGGTTTAGCCACCTTATGGAGAAGAGATTGCCAACCATTTATCTTGTTCGAAATCCCCTCCAGTATTAACAGGAGTTATTCTCGAGCAGCTCCCCTACAGTTTTCAACGAAGGAAATTGACACTAAGCAATTCACTAGTCAGGTGAATCTGATAGCTAAGAGTTAAAACGATAGAGTTGCATTCTGCGAGGAGTCGCTCGCCTCAAATCTTACAGGAAATGAAGGGAACTAAGCCGGAAGGGTCACCCGTGAGAAACTGATACGTAGCTAGACACTTCCAGGCACCAGTTCTTGCTAAATTACTTCCGGTACAATAAAGCTAGAGCGGTTCTTTTGTTTTTTTATCTCGAGGAACTATAGAGTAGACTCTATTTTCTAGAACGGCACTTGCAGAGGAAGCGACAGTAAAGACGCTTCCCGCGTTTCCCTTTGTTCACTGCGCTTTATTTCATATTTTTCTCACCCTTGACAACTCAGCATAGTGGCTGATGAATTCTTGGAGTTGAAGTTCACACATCTTAAAGTTGCCAAGGTTGAGAAACACCGATTTAATGGGTTATTTCCTTAAGGGTCTGGAAATAGGGAGATAGGGCGGTATATAAATTCAATAAATAAATAAATAAATAAATCTTTTAAAGACTGCGAGAGCAAAACCTTTTCCAGCTATTCCCATCAAACTATTACAGCTGTGGAAGGATGTACACAAGAAACCGCCTCTGCGTTAATGGAGACTTCCCCCATCAGGTCTTCTGAGAATTAGAAAAGCAAACCTCTCGAGGGCCCAATAGGCATCTTTAGGACACAGGCACAGAAGGGAAGAGTCCTCCGGTCATTCAAACCTGTTCAAAACGCAGTAAAACGTGTTCACTACTTTCCCCCAACGGGATTGGAGCCACGGTGAGATTGTTCCCACAACATTGCAAGAGGTGTAACCCCCAATATTATCAATCTCTTAAACAGCCTGCTATCTATGGCATCAGTTTTATTTTTAAATTGCTTTTTAAAGTTTTTAGTTCTTTTTTATACATCCCATCTTCTCCTCCCACTTACACAAAAAGCAAGTGACCTAGCACATTTGTGCTAGTTTACCCAAGAAAGGAAATACATTTTAAAAATGATTGGAAGGACTGCCTGCTGCCCCTTATGTTGCTTGGATGTAAAAGATGGAGTCAAAAACAATAAATTTCCCTCTAAAGTACATGACATTTAAACATAGCTCTTTGGGTAACCATGATTTTCCCATAGTAACTAGATCAAAGTTTGAGAACTATACCCCAAATGATGTCCCAAAAAAGTCTGGGTCAGTTTCCTAACTCCCATCAGAAAACAAAACCCTTTTTCAGCCTCCTGTTAAGCAGAGTGCTCTATAGGGCATCCCAGGTATTTCCTGCCTTTTTTAACCAGAGTCCTGGAACCAGCTTCACTTATTTCCCCAAATTTATTGCAATCCTCTGAGTTCCATAAAAATGCAGAATCTTTTATTTGGTCTTCCTTTTTTTCTTTCAGTCATTTGGTTGTGTCACAGAACATTTAAAAGAGACTAAATAGAGTTGAGTTTAATATTGTCCTATACATGTGTCTGATTTACAAAACAGGAGGAACCAGTTAGATTCTCTTGTGTTGTCAAGCTTTGTGAAATAATTCTAAATTCAGCTACTGTTTTCAATGGACAGTTTGTACAGCTTTCTAGTTTTGTACATGTGTGAAGGCAGAGAAACGAATTGTCTCTAAACGAGTCTATGGCCATGGGATAGATACAGAGAAAGAATACAGAAAAGAAGTGGGAGGAGTTTGCCTCATCTTAGAGGAGGAAGTGGAGGAGGTGCTTGAGAAAAAGACTGGAGGCCGCGTTTGCTTTCCTCTGAGTTGCCTGTTTGTTTGTGTGTGTGTGTGTGCATTTATGGCGGACCCAGACCTGAGCCCACTAGCTCGTGTGCTTTTGCAGCAGTGTCTGCACGCGCAGCTGCAAGTGAAGCCTGCTGAGCCGGATTCCGAAGCCAGATGGGTAGAGGTAATATTAGCATTGCGAATCTTGCCGGTTGATGGCCAAATTCTTCGCTTTCCTGCATGCTTGTATCACTGTCATCCTACAGACCTGTCCCCGAGATCCGCAGTTCATCTTTCAACACTGCAAATTAGATTTTCATGTTGTATATAATCTGCCTTCCTGAAATAAACAGGAACTCATAATATGCATTATTGCAGTAATCCGTAACGAATTTTTCATAATACGGAAGTACTTCACCTGGTTATTAACATGCCTCCCCTCTGGTGCCCAAACTAACTTACTAGAAACATTTCCGGCACTGAAAAATATACTTAATGGTTTAGGATTTTACCGCATGTAAAAACTCGCTTGCTTTGACCAGTGTGACATCTACTGACATAACTCGTTAAGATTGCACATGTCTCTTCTGCATATTTTCAAAAATATGTAGGCACCTTCTGATTTTTCTTATGCAGTTGATAGAAACAGCAGCCATATGTTTATTCTGAACATATTTCAAAATACGTTTAAGAATATGATACAGGTCTTTAGGACATCTGGAACATAAAAATATTTACTACTTTGTCACTAAAATATATTTCTAAATGTGTAATATTTGGAATTTCAATAGGGAAGACTTCTAATTTAATCCAGCATAAACTCTTAGTTTCCTTTGTTTTAAAAATGAAGCTTGCTTTAGCATGCCAAACAAAACAAACAAAAACACAGAAACACAAACATTTTATCAATGTATTTTGAAATAAATTATTTTTCCTGACTACTCAGTAATCAGGAATCAAACCTCATTTAATTTGGTGAATCTTATTTGTTAATCAAAATTTGTAGGATTGTGCAGCTGTACTATTTGGACTCAGAATATTGTTTTTAAATTACAGTAAACAGTAAATCACTCTCCAAATCAATCAATATATAACAATACTTCAATATATGTTTGTCATTTTATATAGATCCAACGTGGTCTTATTATCTATGTATGTTTCTTCAAAGGGGCTGGTGAAGATATTATTCCCAAAATGGGTAGGTTTCCAAATAAAATATTCTTAGAACTAGTGATTAAAAGCAGTGTATGTATTGTGTTTGTGCGCAAACAAAAGTTTGTTCTGTGAGAAAGGTTAACCAGGACAGACATTTCCTTCTAAACTACAATTGTACCTATGTCCAGTTCTTGTTAATAGAGGCAATGAACATCATTACTAGAATTCCTATATTTATCTTTAGATCTAAGTATCTTTGATATGTAAATTTAATTTTTTTAACTAATTTTTTTATGGTTTGATTTGGAAATAAACGGGGAAGTGGCACCAACAAAATTTTATTTATTTTTATTTATTTATTACATGTTTATGCCACCCATCTCAGTCAGGTGATTCTCAGCTGTTTACAGGTTATAAAACAAGAAGAAAAAAATCATTAAAACATTAAAACTACACAGATTAAGATTTTAAAAACTATACTAAAACCAGAATTAAGAGATGGATGGGATGGGGGTGAGATTTTCTTACCTCATCAACCACTTCCAGCAGTGTGCTGTGATGTGCTGTGCTGTACAATTCCTCTTCTAAAAGTACAGATAAGGCCAAAATCCTTTGTTGCTTCTGAGGCCCTATATCCAATATTGTATAAAACACACTCAGCTAAATCATCGGCAAATGCTTTCCATCCAGAAGCATCCTTTGGTTGGCTTTGTAATTGCTTCCGACACGAATACAACAGGCAGCTAAATCATAGGCACACAATTTACTTGTCAGTGCCAAAGAACTCAGCAAACCTGAGCCAGTCCAATTTTCACTACTATCCAAGCCTGCAGAAGTTAGACAAGTACCTCTGTTTTTATAGTTTTTAAATTGTTTTGACAAAATCAATTCCTATATATTTATTAATTAAATAAATAGGAAGTAGTCCTTAGAAAGTTTAGTTAGACCTTACTTCAACTAGTAAATAAATATTGAGAGTGGCATCTCAATATTACAGATAGTTGTTTGAAAAAGGGTCATGAGACTTATTGTTTGCTGGACAGAAACTTTTAGAGAACAGTTCTCTAAGTTATCTAATTGAAATGTAATCATTTCCAGCTCCAAATTTTTTTAGACTGTGTGTAGAAAAATAAATGCTTCAGGGAGCCAGTAGAGGGAACTAGCATGTAAATAAATGTTCTATTTGAGCCAATATAAAAAACTTCATACTACTCGCATTTCAATTTATATAGTAGGTGCTGTCATCGCTGCATTTGACCATTAAGAATTGATGCATGAATATTTTCATTTGTTTTCTCCTCCCTGTTCTTTCCTTTGCATCTTGTTTTTTAGACTACAGGTGAAACTCAAAAAATTAGAATAACGTGCAAAAGTTCATTTATTTCAGTAATGCAACTTAAAAGGTGAACCTAATATATGAGATAGACTCATTACATGCAAAGCAAGATAGTTCAAGCCGTGATTTGTCATAATTGTGATGATTATGGCTTACAGCTCATGAAAACCCCAAATCCACAATCTCAGAAAATTAAAATATTACATGCAATCAATAAAACAAGGATTGTACATACAACAATATCGGACCTCTGAAAAGTATAAGCATGCATATGTACTCAGTACTTGGTTTGGGCCCCTTTTGCAGCAATTATTGCCTCAATGCGGCGTGGTATGGAAGCTGTCAGCCTGTGGCACTGCTGAGGTGTTATGGAAGACCAGGATGCTTCAATAGCGGCCTTCAGCTCTTCTGCATTGTTCGGTCTCATGTCTCTCATCTTTCTCTTGGCAATGCCCCATAGATTCTCTATGGGGTTCAGGTCAGGTGAGTTTGCTGGCCAGTCGAGCACAGTAATCTCACGGTCATTGAACAGGTTTTGGTGCTTTTGGCAGTGTGTGCCTCTCCATTCTTCCTCCAGACTCTGGGTCCTTGGTTCCCAAATGAGATGCAAAAGTTGCTCTCATCAGAAAAGAGGACTTTGGACCACTGAGCAACAGACCAGTTCTGTTTTTCTTTAGCCCAGGTAAGACGCTTCTGACGTTGTTTGTTGTTCAGGAGCGGCTTGACAANTGCACTGACTCCAGCCTCAGTCCACTCCCTCCAACACTTTTGAATGGCCTTTTCCTGACAATCCTCTCCAGGCTGCGGTCATCCCTGCTGCTTGTGCACCTTTTTCTTCCACACTTTTCCCTTCCACATAACTTTCTATTAATGTGCTTTGATACAGCACTTTGGGAACATCCAACTTCTTTTGCAATTACCTTTTATTTATTTTATTTATTTATTGAATTTATATTTTTGAGGCTTTCCCTCCTTATGGAGAGTGTCAATGATGGTTTTCTGCACAACTGTCAGGTCAGCAGTCTTTCCCATGATTGTGATTCCTACTGAACCAGACTGAGAGACCATTTAAAGGCTCAGGAACCCTTTGCAGGTGTTATGGCTTAATTGGCTGATTAGAGTGGGACACTTTGAGCCTAGAATATTGAACCTTTTCCCAATATTCTAATTTTCTGAGATTGTGGATTTGGGGTTTTCATGAGCTGTAAGCTATAATCATCTCACTTATGACACATCACGGCTTGAACTATCTTGCTTTGCATGTAATGGGTCTATCTCATATATTAGGTTCATCTTTTAAGTTGCATTACTGAAATAAATGAACTTTTGCACGATATTCTAATTTTTCGAGTTTCACCTGTATGTGAGCAGGACCTGTATTATTTTACTGATCCACAAACTTGTTCTTTTTAAGGTTTTTTCATACTAAAAACTAAAGTATAAATGTGTTCAATAAATAAATATAATTTAAACATGCATTATTGATAATGTATGATATGTTTGAACCTGCTAATCAAGAATTCTCCCCTATTGTTTTTTTGTAGTCAATACAATCCTGAATGTGAAATTAAGCGAATGTGAAGATGGCAAATATGTGTCTGTTTTGGATTTGCCAGGCAACATACTTGTAATACCACAAGGCACACTGGGTGGTAAATTGAAAGGAAGAAGAATGCAATATCATGCTAACATTGAAAAAGAAATTGGGCTAGAACTCTATTCTCAGTTTGTGATTCAGTGTGAAAAACAACTGGCTGCTAATATCAAATGTGTAGAAGCTGGTGTAATCCTGAAGCATGGCACATATGGAAACCGACAAGTATTGAGAGTAGATACAAATGGACCTTTCACTCATCTGATTGAGTTTTGAGAAATATGCGCTACAGGTAACAATATCCTTAACTTGATGCTAATGTTTGTGTGCAAAGAAAATAGAAACGTCTACCAATAACTTAGGCCCACATGGATATATTTCTTTTGTACTCTAGAAAGAGTACAGAGAAGAGCAACAAAGATGATTAGGGGACTGGAGGCTAAAACATATAAGGAATGGTTGCTGGAATTAGGTATGTCTAATCTAATGAAGAGAAGGATGAGGGGTGACATGATAGCAGTATTCCAATATCTCAGGGGCTGCCACAAAGAAGAGGGAGTCAAGCTATTCTCCAGAGCACCTGAAGGCAGGACAAGAAGCAATGGATAGAAACTAATCAAGAAGAGAAGCAACCTAGAATTAAGGAAAAATTTCCTGATAGTTAGAATAATTAATCAGTGGAACAACCTGCCTCCATAAGCAGTGAATGCTCCAACACTGGAAGTCTTTAAGAAGAGATTGGATAGCCATTTGTCTGAAATGGTATAGGGTTTCCTGCCTGAGCAGGGGGTTGGACTAGATGACCTCCAATGTTTCTTCCATCATCATCATCATCATTATTATTAACTACATGATCTCATATTTCTTCTTTATCAAACTTTGAAAACAAACAATAATTCTGTCACTGAAAACAAAAAGCTCCAACAGAAGGTCCATGAATCTTTTCATCCAACTCTTAACCTATATAGTTTCTTTTCTGCCCACACACATACACAAACACACATACACACTGTACACACACAGACACTATTAACCCTATCTATATACACTTACACACACACACACACACACAGACCATATACTTCCTATTACGTCTAACCTATATTCTATTACTATCACAAAATTTCTTCTTCTCTACACTAGACAGCTTGATGACTTTGGGCAAACCATTTCTGAAATCTTGCCAAAAAAAATTGCAGGGACTTGTCTAGGCAGTTTCCAGGAGTCTCAGAGGTGCATGTATGCACACATTTTTTTTAATAAAGAGAAAAAGGGTAATTAGAATTTTGATTTTGAAAAGTTAAAAAAAAGTCCAAATAAGGTTTATTATGATTAATCATAATAATCATAATAAACCTTACCATGGAAAAATGCTTTTTTTAAATCTTGAACATGATAGAATGAGACTTTGAAGGTTGGACACTAAATATTAAAATTAAAGGAGAATAACAAATGTGACTTACTAATACAGAATGAAGCAAAATATTTTAACATTGGATATATTGAAAGATATTTTTGAACCAGAGACCTAATTTTAAGCAGACCTAAGTCTGCTTCTTAGATAGTATTAAAAATGGTTTGTAAGAGGAACAAGTTTTATCTGAAAACATTGAGACCTATTTTAAAGTATATTTAGTAATGGCAGCCTACAAGAATGACATAGAAAAAGATGCTACACTAGACTACAAAGGAAACCTGCTTATGTCTTATTAATTAAAAGAAACATACCAATAAAAATTAAGAGAGTGACCAGGATAATTTTCCTACATTGGATTTACAAAAGAGACTTCAATCAATCAGAATAGAGCTGGAAGGGATGTTGGAGGTCTTCTAGTCCAACCCCCTGCTCAAGCAGGAGACCCTATACCATTTCAGACAAGTGACTGTCAAATCTCTTAAAAATCTCCAGTGATGAAGCATCCACAACTTTTGATGGCAAGCTGTTCCACTAGTTAATTGTCTTCTCTCCTTGATTAGTTTCCATCCCTCATTTCTTGTCCTGCCCTCTGGTGCTTTGGAAAATAAGTTGACTCCCTCTTTGTGGCAACCTCTCAAATACTGGACTATTGTTATCATGACTCCCCTCCCCCAGTTCTTTTCTCTAGAGTAGCTAAAACCAAATCTTGCAACCGTTCTTCATATGTTTTAGTCTCCAGGCCTTTAATCATCTTAGTTGCTCTTCTTTGCACTTTTTCCAAAGTCTCAACATCTGTTTTGAATGAGATGACCAAAACTGGATGCAGCATTCCAGGTGTGGCCTAAGGCTTTATAAAACAGTCCTGATACTTCACGTGATTTTGATTCTATGTCCCTGCTTATACAACCAAGGATTGTATTAGCTTTTTGGCTGCTGCTGCACACTGCTAACCCCTATTTAAATGATCATCCACTAGGATTCCAAGGTCCCTCTCACGGTTACTGTTTTTGAGCCAGTTTTGCCTAATCTGTACTTCCTTGTACCTTTGGTTTTTCCTGCCTAACTGTAAATCCTTGCTTTTCTCCACATTAAATTTCATTTTGTTAGATAGGGCTCATTGTTCAAATCTGTCAAGATCTTTTTGGATCCTGAGCTTTTCTTCTGGGGTGTTGGCTATTCCTACCAGCTTAGTGTCATCTGCAAATTTGGTGAGTTCCACTTCTAGCTTTGAAGAATTTTGTTAGAAAGCACAAAGAAAAAATGGAAAAAAAAAACTAAAACATCATTTGAAGATCAAGATTGCTAAAAGTAAAAATAAGGAATATAAAGTTGGTTTATTCAATGTTTATTAATGTTAAAACAGATACATTATTTCCAGTAGACTTTTGTTGATCAGGACTAAAATGACAAGGCTTTAGGGATTTATTAAATATTTAAATTAAATGAGAACACTTAAATGTTCCCATATTTAACTAAATTATTTAATTAAGCATCTAATTCCCATATTTAATTTTTACTTCCCAGATTTATATGGGAAGAGGAGATAATTTGTTTTCTAAGGCATGTCAAACTTGTGATGTCGCGCGACGTATCGGGACTTTTTCCCCATTGCCAGCAAACGGGTGGGCACGGTTTTGGAGTGACGCATCCGGCCCGTAGGCCGGCAGTTTGACATGCCTGTTCTAAGAGAAGGTGATAAATTACTAAAATTGTTTATATTTGTGATAAAGTCACTTCTTTATATATTTCTTTTTCATTATTACATTCTTTTTTTTCTGTTTTCTTCTGCATCTTTTCTTTTCCTATGTTTTTTTGTATTTTTATCTTTGCAATTATAATTCTTAATAAAAATACTTTTTAATTTTGGAGATTTTTGCCATGACTTTGGGCAGGATTATGGCATCAATGGATGCTGGATTGTAGCATGATCAATCTCTTCTTTTCCTAATAAGGGCCTAAATTCCACCTCTGTCTCCTTTGTTGATGCATTCAGGACATAGGTATAACTTCTGTAATTCTTGGCTTTCAAATGAATAAATTGAAATAAAATATGGTTCTCACATTGTCTCCCTCCCAATGCTAAAATTGACTCATGTTGATAAAGGTCACCAGGATTTATCTGAATGAAGTTCAGATTTTTAAAAATTGCACTGCACATTAGCTCTTTGGATCATTCTGGACTTGCAGTTTCTACTGGAAAACAGGTGGAAAACAGGTGGAGGCTGTGGTAAGAGAGCCTTTGACCAGCTCTGGCCAGTTGTTGCCTTTTTTGCAATTAGAGGCATTGATTATAGTAACAGCAGTAACTCATACCCTTGTCACCTGGGTATGAGTAATCATAGTCATCTGGACTATATAGAACAGGAGTGTCAAACTGCCAGCCCGCGGGCCGGACGCGTCACAAAACCGCGCCCACGCATTTCCGAAAATGGGGAAAAAGCTCCGATAGGTCGCGCAACATCACGTGACGTTGTGAGTTTGACATGTCTTATATAGGCTGTCTTGAAACCACCTGAAATCTTTGGCTCACACAGAACCTGTCATACCTATTACAGCAATGGTACATCATTGTTAAAAGAGCAATGGTTATTGATTTGTTTCCAAATGCAATTCAAGGTACTAGCTATAACCCAAATGTTTGGAGGCACAGATTAGCATCTTTCAGGCTGTTTGAGACAGAATCTGCACATCCAAGGTGTGCAAATGAACTAAACGCATTTTGTGAACAGAGGCTCTGTCATATTGTGTTAAAGGATGAAGACATTTTCTGCTGGGTAACAATTCCCTCCTTAAATGCTACGGTTCTTCGCATAATATGCTGAGTCATGTTTAGATAGAGTTTATGAATTGATGATCTATGTTCAGTGACACATTGACTCATCACAGAATTCACATAACAGAAATGACATTTAGCTTGGCAAGTCTTAATGAACGGGATTCAGGTTTGAAGCCGCAGAGAAATTCAAGCAAGGTGGAATGACTTGCCTTTCAAGCTGAAAACTGGGCCCGTTTCCAAGAGCGCATTGAAGCACAAGTGCTTTCTCAGCCCAGCTGGGAAAAAACAAGAGACCCACAGGACTTGAGGCTTGAAAACCAAAGTAAACAGCTTCATTACAGTACTGGGGGGGGGGAAATCAAGCCATTCCTCAACTTCCGGTTCAGGATAATTGAAATTTTAAACGATGTACAGCGCCCACGCGTTTAGACGCAGGGAGGGTAGCCGTGACAGGAGCGCCACGGAGCGTGGCCCTGCGAGTGGCTGCAGAGAAGGAGCCGCGCAGGGAGGAAGAACGAAATCAACAACTTCCCTTTAAGGTCTGAGAAAGCAGCTTCTCGGCCGCTTTGGCGGAGGGACCGGAGCTGCTCGATGGCTCCGGGACCGATTAGGCGGCCCTAAATGCCAATTCAAGCGGAGAAGGGGAAAAGAGGACGAAGGTGGCCCCGCCAGCAACTCCTCCTCCTGGCCGAAGGGAGGGTGCGGGTTTCCCCGGAGAGGCGGAGGCAGAGGCGGAGGGGCGAATTCCGATCCCGGCGCGGTGGCAGCCCGAGCAGAACCCCGCCCTGTGCAGCCAAGCCCGCCAGCTTTCCCTTGGCAGCGGCTCCCTACAGGCCGGTCACTTTCCCTGAGTTGCCGGAGCTCCTCGTTGCCCTCCTTTTCCTGGGGCCGGACGGGAGAGGCTGGCCGGGCTCGCCCACTCGGGAGGCGGCGGCTGCGGATGGGTGAGAAGAATCTCTTTCCTTAGGGAGCGTTGGCGGCTGGCAAAATGCGTGCCGAGCTTGGGGACACGTCAGGAGAGAGAAGCCACATTGTTAACTCAGTTTAACTGATGCGGGGGAGAGACGGCGGGCGGCGAGCAGCTCTCCAGGGAATGATTGTAACTAAAGGTAGGCGCTCATTGAAACTATATAGTGTGAGTGATATGTAATCGAGGAAGAGGTGTAAAAAAAAATTAAAAAAGAGGAAGAGGTGTAAAAAAATAACTTTTTAAAAGGCTATGGATCAACGCATACCAGACTCTGTTAAATGGGAATAACTTTTTTTTAAAAAAAGAAAAATCTCTAGGTCTGCAACCCAAGGAAAATACATTTGGAGGAAGTATGAATGGATCTGATACTGTACTGTGGTTCCTATTTGCAGAATTAAAATATTCTGCAAATATTCAAAAACAGGTTGGTTTTTGATTGTTGATGTGTTATATTCTCTCTCTCTCTTTTAGTTTCTTTGATATTCAAAGTAATCCATTCTGAATATGGAACAGGATGCTTGTAGTTCTGGGTACCTGTAGAGATGAGAGAGAGAGAATGATGGACACACAAGTTACCATGTGATAGCACAAATGCTATGACTTGCATACTTGTATCCGATGTAAGGATGGAAATAAGTTATAGCATTTGTGTGATGATATAGAGTACATGGCATCATTTCCGAATCCACACTTTGCTGTAGACCCTGCAAGGATATAATTTTGATAACTCTGGAATATGTTCCAATTTGTAGTAATGCAAGAAATATCAATATAAGAGTATTTCTACCTCATGGAAGAGTCATTGTGCTCTTTGATCTTGGTTGTTCTCCTGCAGACATTTCATTACCCAACAAGGTAACGTCATCAGTGACTAACACTGATGATGTTTTCTAATTGGATAATGAAATGTCTGAAGAAAACATCTAAGATCAGAGAGCACCAAAGACCCTTCACAACAAGAAATATCACACACACACACACACACTTTATCCTGTTACTTCATATAAAAGTTAAAGGAATAAACTTTGAAGTTATGGAAGTTTTGAAACATTTCAGTTCAAGTCATTTTCCATACTGGAATTAACATAAAGTATTTAACAAAACATTTAATTTTGTAATAAACTTTCACATACAACTGTTATCTTTAAACAATACAGTAACACTAGTTGATGTTGACTCTAAACGACCCTATAGTTAGATTTTCTCCATGAGAATATAAGATTGACTCTTTTTTCTGAAGGTCCTATTTGATATATATACCATACAAGAGCATATAGTTTACATGTTTGTTAAACAGTTCAAATTGATTTCATTTTTAGGCCCACTTTTTAAAAAAGCACCTCTAAATCCCAAGAGGAAGATTGGAGATCTTAACAGAGATCAACAGAAAGTCAGAATAGACAGAACAATAAAAGCTAGTGTCACATGGGTCATAAAGTCAGATAGGCTGGAGAAAAGGAAAGGGAAAATGTATTGAGTGAAATTCATGAATAGACCAGTTTATCCCTGACTTTGCAGCACAAATTTATTCCATGTTTCACAATATTGAAAACTAAAAAATGTTTTTAACGAGTACTCAAATTGCGGTAGAAAAATATTTATTGTATAGAATACCAACATTTAGCAGCTAAAACTTTTTTTTTTGCCAAATAAGCAAATTTATTTTGAGATAGAACAGCTATTTTGACCCATTCTCACAGAAACTTAGCTAGTGGCATAGCTTAGCTGAAAACATAGTGTCTACATAAAAGGAATTGTGGGACTTCTGTAAGTATTTTTTTTTTAAAGTATCAATTGCACAGGTACTTGTCTATCTCCTAACTGGTTTAGAAAAATGCTTAGCTTTACTGAATGGATTGCACTGGATTGTATACTCAGATGCTAAATGCTATATATTATTCAACTCCTTTATTTAAAATAGCAAGGAAACTTGATACAAGACTATTTTTGTTTCTTACATTTACTTTTTCATTAGATTTCTATTTTGTCTCTTCTCCAAGAATTCAAGATGGCATGTAACAGTCCATCCTCCATTTTTTCCCTTATAATGGAATAACTGGTAATAAGAATGTGTTGCATGGTTACAAGATTATAAAATAGTTCCTCTAATTACCCTTTCAAATCATTTTAACATTTAATTGTAGTCTGTCAATCACATTTTTCTTCAGAATATTTTAATCTGCTCTCCCCTTTCTTCCAGATACTTACAATATTCTATGCCTCCTATCATGATCAGTCTTTTATTAGGGGATTTTTTTTGCTTAAGGAGAACAGGTCTGAAATATTATGTAGTTATGCAACTATTCAGGGTCTCCCATGTCTGCAGATACTTTTTAACCACATAAGGATGGAGATCATTGTTAGCAGCATATTATTCCAGAAGTATTTTTATGTATATTCTTTTTTAAATCATTAAAATTTCATGGTAATGAACTAAAATGAGAATTTGGGTAGTGGTTCTATTGACTGATTTTATTGATATCCTTTCTTTGCCAAGATTTAGTGTTCTTAATGAATGCCAAAACTAGGTACACACTTTTTTCCTTCTTAGGACTACCATGTAATTAAATAGAATTATGATTTATGGTTGATAGATTTGAGTTGACTGTGAGAATTGAATATGGTCTTATTATACAGTTAAGCAAAAATGACATATTTTTACAACAAAAATTACAGATGTTAATAATTTCAGGTAAGGCAAGACAAATGTCAAGATAGAATTAAAATAGATTTGAATTTTTTGAATGAATATTAACCAAACATTCAGAAACCAATCCACAAGCTCTGAGAACGAACCTTCACCCTCATCCTACACCCAAACTACAGATATTTCCCCTATTGCAAATTTGAATTTTTATAGTTCGCAGTAGTCATAGATGTGTAATCTTTTCATGTTGCAAAGCTTTAATATACTTTGAATATTCATCCTATTTACTTATTATAGTTATCTTGTGGGGGGAAAGTTCATTATGTCATTCATATGTATGTTACTGTAGTTAATCATGAATAGAATGTCTCTTTTATGAGCAGAAGGGGAAATTGTATCACAAAAATGCTAGGGCTTCTGCTGCTGTTTCATCCAATAAATGTTTGCTCAGATATGTTCCT
Source organism: Protobothrops mucrosquamatus (assembly GCF_001527695.2). Taxonomy (NCBI): domain Eukaryota; kingdom Metazoa; phylum Chordata; class Lepidosauria; order Squamata; family Viperidae; genus Protobothrops; species Protobothrops mucrosquamatus. The sequence continues at coordinate 9,991 of NW_015386500.1, read as the reverse complement.
CATTTGGTTAAGTAGCACTTGTTCTCAAGGAAGTGCATAGATATTTGCAAACTCAGGGATGAATCACATTTATACAGTTCTGAAGTGAGAGAATCTTAGTTTATTATATACAAATCAAATATAAATTGGGTCATACTTATATAAGGTGCATCAGTAGATTCATATATTGGAAGGGTTTTGAATTAGAAAAGCTAATTTCCAAATTGTTGGGTGGTACAACAAGTTGCTTCCTACCACCTCTTTTAAACATTCCCATTCACATGTCATTGGTAACAATTCAGCATATGTAGAATGTGCACCCATTTATTCATGTCATACCTAATGAATCTAAAGTACTTACTGCACTGGTGGCCTGTCATGGTTCCGATAGATGAGACCAACTAAAACAGAACTCTGAGGTTTGAGTTTTCCTCTAAGAACATGTTTATTAGCTACAAAGCATCCGCACGGTCAAAAGCGAAACCAAGACTAATGTTTCCTCTAAAAAGTTACAATATTACAAAGTTAAACTTCCCACCCCAGTACTATGCAATCAACTACATTTCCCAATAGAATAGTTTGGCGGGCTTTCTAACAAAATGCTCAGCCCCCAGTCTATGACCTTGGTTCCCACGGGAAAGAAAATTGTTTAGACTAGCATAAAAACTCTATCACCCTCCTCCCATTCTTGTGGCAACTGAAAATGAGCAAGATGGCTTCAGCCAGGTTTGTTGCAGTGTTGACATGGTCATTGCAAGAAAAGCTCCTGAGGCATATTTGTAAATATAAAATAAATCATAAGGTGAAATATTGAATGTTGTTTGGAATCAGAAATGTATTCGGTTGCATAAATAGCCACTTGCTTTGAAATATAATCCAAAAACTCTGCTGTATCACACCACAGGATTTATATTTGAGTAAATTATATTGACTTCAGTAATGCTCTTTGTCCCCCAAAATATTGCACCTACAGCATATGAGTGAAAACTTTCAAGATATTGCCAGGTTAGTAGCAATGAAAAGGCTGTAAATAGTTTACTGTTTGAATATTAATACTCTCAAAAAAGACCAAGTTAAAGTCCAGTAATAATTCCCTGCAACTAAAAAGGCTAGACAACATGTGAATATTTCTAAACCACTTTTGAAAGAGTTTGACTATTTGTATATTTAACATATGCTTTTATAAAAATTGTAATTGCTGTTACTTGTTTTTTAAATCTTCTTGTTTTCTTGGCATAGAAAAATGCTATTTTTTATAAGTGAAATGGATTCTGCAATCTACTAAGATTAATCATTTTATTTGGCTCTACCACTACATGATGCGGATTAAACTACTATGCTACATTAACAGAATATGGAGAACTTTTTATGCTATTCGATCTACTTAGACTATACAGTATATGCTTTATCATACAGATCCTAATAGAAATGGAGAATATCTAGAGAAAATATAGTAGTTATAGTACATGACAACTATCATGCAATTCCTATTTGCTTTACCACACATGCCTCAATGTGATAGGCATTGTTTTTGTAAAATAAAATGTGTGGCCCTTTCTACAGTATATTTGCCACCCTAATGTCACTTAGAAATGAGGTTATTATTTTCAGTAGGACTTATTACCTAGCAAATGAATCTAGCTTGCATTAAGAGGATTTTGTTCCTCTGTGTAGAAACAGCTATCATAACAGTATAAATAATTAATAAGCCTGTTCTCTTAAATTACATCAGATAATCAGATCTCAGTGGACAGCTTAACTGCGTTCGTGTCTGTTTCTTCTTTTAATGGTATAAATTCTCTTCTCCCTACAATTAAATTATACTATGACAATACAAAGAATTTACCCTGAAATTCATGAGGAAAATCAACTTTCAGAAGAAAACTCCAGATGAGTTTGTACAAAATTGACAAAAATATTTGTAGAAACATGTATTACATATTGTCATGTTTTATAGAAATGTTCAGTGCATTGAGAAAATAAATCATTGGCAATACTTCATATAAATTAATGATCATATAAAGTAAAACATGAAGTTATAAAGAGGCGTACTTTTATTCTCAAGTTAACTCTTAAATTTGATGAATACTATACAATCTGAGCCAATTGAATTCCCTTTACATGTATGCTTCTTTCATTATCCTTTTTTTTCTGAATTTTATTTTCTTGTCATAAGAAATCAATCCTATATGGAAAGAATGTTTAATGTTTGGTTTTTAGAATAGCAGTTCCCAAAAGTTAAGATAATGCAATTCCCTAAAATTATAAATGAATCCGTGTGATTCCCAAATGAATATAACTAATTATTCTTTGAGTTTATGTTTGGGCAAGAAATAAACATTCCACTTTTAATCACTGTATTTTAACCTATATTTTCCAAGGGTTCTTGGACTTTAAAATATTGTACTGGAAATGCTCACTATGGATTTCCACAAGTATATCAAGGAGCAAAAGCTGGAGTGAGTTTTGACAATGCTTCTGTTTTGTTTGCACAAGACTCATCAGATAAGAGTTAATAAAACTTATGGCACCCTTCCTTATTGCTGAGAAAGTCCCAGGTACAAGTAGTCCATGACTTACAACTATTCATTTAGTGACTTTTAGAAGTTATGAAGGCACTAAAAAAAAGTGACTGGTGACCAGTTTTCACACTTACGACCATTGCAGCATCTCCATGGTTACATGATTAAAATTCGGGCACTTAGCATCTGGCATGTATTTATGACAATTGCTCTGTCCTGCAATAATTCACAACCACATTCACTTAACAACTGCAGTAATTGGCTTAACAACGATGGCAAAAACGGTAATAAAGTAGGGCAAAAGTCAAAACAGCTGCCTTGCTTAGCAATGGAAAATTTGGGCTCAATTGTGGTCATAAGTCAAGGACTACCTGTAGTCCTGACCTACAATTTGAGAATTCCTGAACGAAAACTTCTAGGGCAGGATGGGATCCAATTTTCCTCCTAACAATCTGAACTGGAAATAGTTGGTCTATAGAACAAGACTTTCAGGGTCCTGTGATGTTTATTAGTGATATTTATTAAAAAGGGCATTATGGTTGCAGCAGAAGAATTCTAATGAGTTTCGGCTAAGAAAGCTATATATATATACAATCTAATGTGGCAAAAAACCTGTTTTGTCTTCTCATATGTTTTTGATTCAGATGAGAAGAGGGTTGTCTCTTCTGTTGAAAGGGTCAAGATACATCTATTGTCTACTATTGTCACTGTGAGAATAAGTTATAGGTGAAATACATGTTCTATAGTCAATACCACACTGTGTTGTATAAAAAATAAGGACCCTGGTAGCAACACAGTTCTCTTATGTAGTGTGGTGGTTAAGATGTTGGAGACCCAAGTACATATTCAGACTTTGTCTGAAGTTAGTTGGGTGGCTTTGGGTAAGTTATTGTCATAGAGAGGTTATGGGGAAAAATCAAAGAAGGAAGTACTCCACCTTAAATTTTTGACAGAAATGTAAGATAAAATTTAAACAAATAACAGTCTACAAGTGATCTTTCTTGTATGCTAGCATTGCTTCTTGTAGATATTACAACATTAAGCAGTTGCCAAATTTTAAGAGATTTTAAGAATTACGGTTCAAGAATTATTAATACTTCTAAAATGCAGCAAAGCACCCTGAGATTAAATGTTGTAATTAAAATATGTCATTTCCACTCTTAAATATATTTATTATATATTTATCCAGGTGCCCTTTTTCATTCAGCCAGTAAATGCTGACATCACACAGCAACATTCCTGTGTGCCTTCATGAGTGGCTTTCACATAGAGAAAAGGAGATGCTTTAAAGAATGGAGTTGGCTTGCAGCTTGCTATTTAATGAAGAGGTTTATAATCAGCTGGGTGAATTTCAGAAAACAGAATTTGCTTTGGAGTGGCTGAGGTTTTTGGAAAAACTTTTACCAGCAACTAATCAGGTAAGAAAGATACAACTTAGAACAGAACATATTTTTGTTTCCTGTTTTCTTCTCTTTTATTCCTGGGGGGGGGGGATATAAGGGGTATATAGGGAACTGACTAGTGACTAGAAATGGAAATTGGATGCTATTTTGAGCCAGGCTTCACTTGAATAAGTCTGAATCCAGCTGAAAGTGGTCTGAAGCTTTTCAGATAGTTCAAAGTTTGAATGTCTCTCTTGTTAACCGTATATTCTATATTTCCAGGCTGATATAAGGGAAAAACAGAACAAGCTTGTTGAGCAATTGATATCTTTATTAACCAATTCACCAGGACCTCCTGCTAGACAACTCATTGCCAAGAACCTCGCTATATTGTATAGCACAGGAGATGTTTTTTCTGTTCACCAAACAATTGACAAATGCAATGAACTTATTCTCAGTAAAGATGATTCACCAAGCTATCTACCTACTAAACTGTAAGTTTAAAAGTCCACCATGGTCATAATAAAGTATTATTTTTTCATCATAGAGCCTGTGGAGTCTTAAATAAAAATAACAAAATTGCATACAGTGTGAGTTTTGAAGATTAGAATAGGACTGCATCCAATTTTTCGTTGGCCTGGTAACAGAGCCATAGTTCCCTATGTTTTCCCATGCAATGCCCATTTGCACAACACAAAGGCAATTTCTTTCTTTTTAGGTGCTATTATTTTTAGTTGTATGAGTCTTTAGTTGAAATGAGTCAGGAATGAGTCTTTAGCTGGATAATGGGAACAGAATAATCAAAACAATTTAGTTTAGAAAAAGAGACTGGTGAAAACACAGCAATTGGAGGAATGCCTAGAAATGTTGGATTGACATTTATATATTGTAGTGGATAACTAGACGGGCATTTAAACATAGGCAGTTCAAGAATTATAGTCAAATAAATAGCTCCAATCTCCAATTTGGCACCAATAATGCTCCATCCTTTCTCAAGTGAGCTGCTAGCCGATAGAAGCCCCTGCCTTTGCCTCTAACATAAAATATTGGCTACAATATTTTTGAGATGAAATTGTAGCTATATCCTATGAGGATTGCATAAGATTTTTCAAAGGAATAGGAGGTATGCATAACCTAAAAATAGGCTTTAACAATTGAAAAACATTTAACCTCAAGTAAACTCATGTTCCAGGATATAACATCATTAATTCTTTAGTTATGGGTGTTTCTTTTCTGGATACAGATGGAAGAAATGCTTTAATTTTAATGTTTATATGTTTGAAACACAATTTCCTTTTTTAAAAAGGTAGGCATAAAATTTGTTGTGCACAACAATTCATACTTTTCATTATATGAAACTTCTCTTAATATAAACATTTTTGCAAATGCTTTCTTCTAACATATGTCTATTGCATTATCTTCTATAAATTTACTATACTAATAATTGCACCTTCATATCAATTATTTTATGAAAGTCTAGTGGGTGGCTCCTACTTAGAACTCAGACTTGCTTTGCATTGAGGAAACAATTCAGATTAAGACAGGTTGCTCCTGTTTCATCTTATATCTTGAGTGTGTCTATTCACAGCATGCAGCTCCCAGTTGTGGACATGTGGACAATTATAGCAATGCAAGGTAGTGTCTAGATTAGAAATTGTAGTTTCAATAAAATATCAGGAATATACTTGGAAAAATTTGAGTTTTGCCTGAGCCTATGGCATACTATCCAATAAATGGCAGAACTGATTACTACTGTCTTCATTGAATTATGTTAGTATTATTAAGAGTGGTAGCCTGATTGGTTTCTCTGCATTACTAAAAAAGCATCATGTGAAGATTAAATTGGCCAAAGGCATGATAGGGAATGGAAGTTGTAGACTCATCTGGTTATGACCATGGTATATGATAAACCATGACTTTGAATGTAGATGGTGTAAATGGTAATGAGCATGAATTAACGAATGAAAGAAAAAGCAGATAAACAAACAGAAATTTAATGTCTGATCTTGGAGAGAGGAGTTGATGAGTACTTGCATTGATGTAAAAGTGTGAGTTTCATTACGAATAAGTGATTTTAATGAAAATAAATATTGTCTGGAGATGAGTGAAGAAGACTAAACAAGAAACCTCTATTGACTCTATTGAGTCAATAAAACTGTCAATAAAAATAAATACTTTGGAATGTAACTGAAATGAGAAATGTATTTATTTATGCTAGAAATAGTATGAGAGACATTTGCATGGGAATGTTGAATATCATTGGAATTACTTGTGTCTGACAGTTAGGAGAATGCTATTATACTTCCTCTATATAAAAGGAAAGGTATTCTGTAGGAATTTCTTAGAAGTGCGAAATAGCATGTTGATTTTTTATCAATCTCAGAAAATGACAGAAAAGCAGATACATATAAAAACAAAATAAAGGAATCACTATCAAACTCTTATCACAGTTCATCAGGTACAGGGTAGTGCAAGCCAAAAATAAATCAATAAAAGTTATTCTTTACAGAGATGAGTAAGAAAGTTTGAAAAAAGGCTAGATTAAAACAAAACAACCAGCCAATGGCAAAGTTACCACAAACTCTTGCCTCTTTCAAGTATACTAGGATTTTCTGCATGTATATTCTGGCATAGGTAACTTTTTTGTCATTGAGATTTACACTTGTGCTTTTTTTTATTTTTGAGGCTGTCAAGGATTTCACAGATATGTTTCTACTAGCAAAGGCTGACTTTTCAGTCCGTAACTGAGCCATTGGAATTTGGTGGAATGCTCTTTAACAAACTATACTTCTGTGCAAACTTTATAGTCCATTTGAAGGAATGCTTGGCTTACAACACAGCATCCTGCAATCATTTCGCCATGATTTACAATATTTTTATCAAAAACTAGCATTTACTCTTGGTTTCTGGCAAAAATCACCCAGAATAAACAATGGGTTCACTTAGCAACTATGGTGTTTGCTTAGCAACTACCACAAAAAAAATATTAAAATGAATGGGTTACATGATGATCTGCTTTATGACCATCACAGCTTACAACCATAATTACCAGGCTCAGTTATGGTTGTAAGTCAAGGACTACTTGTAAGTAAGAAATTCAGTTGCAAAGGCAAATCCAAGATGTTTCTTTGTACCAGGTTGTGAATCAGTTTAGTTTTTTTTAAATAAAGTGATTCTAAAATGTATATCTTAAACCTACCTTATGCAACTGGTTGTCTTTAAGTTTTGTTGTGCAGAATTACCAGTCAACATACTGCTGGACATGGCAACCTAATACAACTAGAAACCATAGGTTAAGGAAATTTTCCTGAATAATTTAATATTTAAAAGCTTTTTATTATTAATAGCTATTGATTATTCAGAATCTCATCTGTTTATAATAAAATGCAGTATAGCATAATATTAATAATGTTTTTTAAAGGTTGCCTGATTGCGTTTTTCTTCTTCTCTGTTTTAAAAGTGCTGCAGTGGTTTGTTTGGGCTATTTATACAAAAAACTGGGAAGAATTTTGGGCAACAGCTTTGTGAATACTGTGGGAAATATTCTTAAAGCAATGAAGAATGCAGAGGTAAATGAGCAAGTGTTCAAAGTTGAAATAAAATATTGATTTAAAGTTTAGTGAAGAAAACAATTTTAATGAAGGTCTAATGCATATGATATTTTGACATTTGAGGATGATGTGCTAGATAGAATTACATTTCTGCAGAACTTCTTTGAATCATACATAGTAATTGCAAAGTAATAATTGCAAAGTATGATGAGTCTTTGTTAAGACCTTTCTTCTCTTTTTAATCTTTATTGAAACTTGCATTAAGAATGAACATTTAATGCCATGATTTAATTTTTTCTTCCGTTCCCTCTGCTTCTTATTTTTATTCTTACTGTTTTTTTATATTTTTATTGTGATGTGTCTATTGGAAATCTTTAGAGTTGATTTGTTTTACTTATAGTAATCATGTTAAAGATAATGGCATAGCCTTTTTGCCCGAAGGATATGATGAAAATGCTTTAAGTGAAACAATTGGCTTGCCTAAAAATGATGAGTATTGTTATTTTAAGTAGTCACACTTGTATCTTCATTAATGCAGAAGTGGTCTAGAAGTGTTTCTTTGTAAAATGAACTCCGTTAGGTTTTCAATAACTTAATAATAAAGTGGTGAAATTTGTTATAGACAATCAGCTTCCAGTACTGTGCCATAATTTCTTTGTCATGAATTTAACAGTGGGACCTTTGGCAAAATTTTTGACCTAATTCACCTAACATAATTATGATGTTACTAAAGTTTTGTTTGTTGAAGAGTAGCAAAATAAAAATGTAAAAATAGAAAACAAACCTGGTGCTTTCGTCCTATAATAAGATGTGGGGTTTTTTTGTCTTGTCAGTCTCAAGGACGATACGAGATCATGCTAAGTTTGCAGAACATACTGAAAGGGTTGGGAGCTGCTGCTGTTCCTTGTCACAGAGATATCTACAAAGCTGCTCGTACATGTTTGACAGATAGATCAATGGCAGTTCGTTGTGCTACTGCAAAAGTAAAATATTATTCTTTTTTTGTAATTAATCTTCTTGTATACCATTTTATATGTTACATGAAGAATAAAGCAACATCCATTGCAAACACTGTTTTGTATTACCAAGAAGATTTTGGCCTATATAAGTATGGGAAATAATATTTTTGTTAGGATTTCCCCCTCACAGATAAATTCAATATATTAGTTTATTTCTATTAAAACTATATACATTTTGCAGCGTGATCTTATATCTCTAAAGTTTCACTGACAATAGCAATGTGTATATGTATTACAGAGAGACAGTTTGGTGTAATGATTAAGGGACCAAGCTAGAAACAAGGACACTGTGAGTTCTACTCCCACTTTAGACACAATGACAGCTGGGGGACCTCGGTCCAGTCAGTCTCTCTCTAAACTCTAGGAAAGAAGCAGTGGCAAACCACTTCTGAAATCTTGCCAAGAAAGCTGCAGGGACTAATCCAGGCAGTCACCAGAAGTCAACAATAACTTAGAGGCACTGCCCATCTCCCCCCCACCCCCACCCCCAAAAATTTACAAGTCAGATCAAGTAACTTTCTTTACCCATATACATTTTTCTTAGGATATTCAATTTGTGTCATTTGAAGTAAATATTCCCATATTTTGGCAAGTAACATTGATATTTTAGCTCTGTAAGTGTTTTATGTTTTTTTCTTTCTAAATGGATCTCACATTCATTTTGGAATAGTTATTCTATACAACCAGCAATTTATGATCCTTTCTGGAATGACAAAAAGAAAATTGAGCAAAGTACCAAAGTCCCCCCCTCCAATGGAAGAATGATTGAAATATTTTATTTCCTTCATCTGAAGGAGCTGAACATTTGTAAAGTTTAATTATCTTAGGTTTATATGCTTTTCTTTCCTTTATAATTAACAGTGAATAGATATTTTTGATATTAAGCTAGGTTTGATATTTTTTAAGATTTTTTTATCCTGCCTTTATTATTTTTTTTATAAATAACTCAAGGCAGCATATATGCATAATGCTTCTTTCTCCTCTTATTTTGCCACAACAACCCTGTGAGGTGGGTTGGGCTAAGAAAGAGTGATGGCCCAAGAAGGATGTGTCTGTGTTTATATGTGTGAGTGTATGTATGTAAAAATAAATAAAATGCCCCACTAATGAGCCCCCCCCCAGATAAATTAATGCTATTCAGAGTCCTAATAATAATGGCTACATTCTACAACCTTGTTGTAGAATGGAGGGACGAAGATGAATTTACGTGATAGGTGTTATTTTCCTGCCAGACAGACATTGTTGGATGCAACCCATTTTTTAGATACTTTTTAAGCTACATAATAATTGTGCATACATTATTTGATTTGTTTATTTTGCTTGTCTTCCTTTTCTCTCCCCCCCCCCCTTTTTATATAGTGTCTTCTTGAACTTCAGAGTGAAGCAACTTTTATGTGGAGTACAGACATAGATAGTGTAGTAACTCTATGTTTTAAATCCTTTGAAGGATCCAACTATGATGTGCGAATGGCTGTTTCTAAGCTTTTAGGCTATGTATTGATTAGTGCTGTAACATCAAAACAAGCCACAGGTGAGGT
>NW_015386499.1:1137873-1148131 GCF_001527695.2 Protobothrops mucrosquamatus | reverse complement strand
TATGTGCCTTTTTATATTTATCTGTAATACCAGATGTGGACCAAACAAACTCTGAAAAATAAAAACATGTTTTTAATTTGGTTTTAGAATTCCAAGATAAGGCAGACTCCTTTACGAAGATTTTCAAATTATCCACTTCTTTGTGTTTAACCTCTTTCGATCAGTAATACTGCTAATAAATTTTACAGGAACCTTTTTTTCTTCCTGGTACTGTACATGAACATGAACATGACATCTGAAATTTTCCAGCAAGACAGTAAAAGGCAACTCAAGAGTGAAAATGAATTATCACTTTAATTTTCCTAATAAAGCAGGCTGTATACAGAAGGGTCTTCCCACTCCTTTCAAAAAACATTTCAGCTTTTTCCACAATTCTTATAAGAATCCATATTGAAAATCTCCACTGGTTTGGCTGCTCTAGAAGGATGAGAAATAAAACAATCCTATTTCTCATGAATAAACCCAAGGGGGATTTAATTAAAACGAGATCTAATTCAAAGCAGAATGTCATGAACAGAATAGTTTAGGGACCTGCTGGCTAGAGCAATAGTGGATCTTGTCAGAATTCTTGTCAGCTCTGCCAAGTAAGCCAGACAGGAAACACAACTATGGTAGATGAGCTAATTTTACTTTATTGTAAGGCTACATTAACAGAATCTTGCAAGTCTGAAGATACCATAATCACTTTTAACCACCTGATCAATTAGGTGGGTCCTTCCTAAGTTTCTTCCTCTGACCACTAAAAACTGAGGGTTCTTTCATCTCTTGTCTGATCATTTCCTAGGCAGCAAGTATCTCTTTTCCTTCTCCCTCAAGGTCATTCCTACATACCATGATATTTATCCAGGAGGCCATCAAACCAGCCCAGTGTATTACATGCTCCAAGTCATTTTCTAGTCACGTGTTTCAGCAATTGTCAAAAGACGCCAGCAAAGCTGCCAGGCCTACAAATTCCTGCCTGCATTTTTATGCAGGGTTCTTAAGAAGAAATGAGCTGAGTCATGCATAGCAGCCAAGATTTCAATATTGATTACACGTTTCTTTAACACAGAGTTCACTAAAGATGGGATATGATGGATTCTTAGCGGGTAGGTAAATAGATGTTATATTTGTACAAATTATCCCACCTAATTTCTTGCAAATTGAACATATTAAAAGTTCATTTTTTTTTTTAATGAAAGGGAGCAAAATGTCCAGCATTGCAGAAGACTCACCCATCTATTTCCTCTGATACTTTCATGTCTTGCCAGAGGTGAGAACACAAGAGCAAGAGCTCTCAATCTCTCTTACCTTTTATACTTATAAATAGTTGTTGAATTACTAATAAGTACATTTCTGTAATATAATCAGTATAAAATACTATAAAGTATCACGAAATCTCTACTACATAGCACACATTGCTGCATCGTTTAGTTAAGAGAAAATATTGCCTTTTCCAAAACAGATAGATCACACGTTTCCAACAATCATTCCTGGATATTTGGAGTAGTAACACATTTCCAATTTCTCAATATGATTCTTTCAGTCACCCTCATGTTTGATGCAACCATGATTCTTGATAAATTGTCAGTTTACGAAGCTTGGAGAGATATATCGTTCAATATTACATTAACATATTTAACATTACAAGATTTCCCCATAAATCTAAATATATAAGTTAATATGCTATTCTAAAAAGATACTAAATGATCACATGACCATATTATAGAGATCAGTAAATCCTTAATATTTTTTACACTTCTGACATAGAAAATTTCATTTCCATTCTTTCAATTATCTTCTCTGGTGAGTCTATTACACCCTAAATGCAACTTTTTTGCTGAATCAACTTTAATCCCAGATTTGTTAATACCATTTTAATATTTTAAGGAAAGACATGAATCTACTGGTGTGGCTTTACTGGAAATTCCAGGTTTTTAATCCATGCTTGAGATATCCCAGAAATCCCTACTTTGAAAAGATATTTAAGCTTTTGATAGGTTTTAGATTCAATCAAGTAAGAGAGCAACTCAGGTGCTTTGAGACAGCTAAAGCATCTGGTCCACTTTGATCTGTTAAAACATACATAAATTGAAGATATCTCCACTATTGCAAATTGGGAAGACCAAATTCAATCCGAAGTCTTTTCCCACCTTATTTTTCAACAGTCTCCCTGCTGGAGAAGACACACATGATCTCAGATTTGATGTTAAAGATAACTCTGATAATTATTTTGAGTTCCTCAAAATTTATGACAAGTCCGTCAGATACAGGCAATTCATAATTCATAGCTGTGTCTAGTCAGCCATGTAATCCCAATCACATTGAAATCTGCTTCTACCGTATTTAAAAAAGTACAGTTTACAATATTGAAATAAGGGAACATGCTAGTCTTTGCTCTCATGAGATTAAACTCTTCTTCCTTTAGAGAAATCCTGTGCATTTATTGTTGTCTTAAGGAAAGCATCTTGGGCTTATCTCAATGGAGATCAAGAGGCATCATGCACAAATGCCAAGAATCCTATGCTGCCTGCACTAAATGATGCAACTTCACTAGTGTCTTAAGCAGGTAGAAACTGCCTCTTACCCATTCATCTAGCTCAGTCATACAGGAATTATTCCTCCCTAATCTGATGCCACCCCAAAATGTTTGAGTGTAATTTCTAAAATTTGCAGATAGCAGGATCCATTTCAAGACTTTCTCTTCTTTCACCCATACTGGAAAATATTTTTTTTCTTTATAGTGTGAACACTCATAATGAGGTAATTCCTTGATTATCGTAAAAGAGATTCAATCAGAGTGTGTCACTGTCCAATTAATTTTTATTTATTTGGATCCTGCCTTTATTATTTTTGTGAATAAATAACTCAAGGCAGTGAACAAATCTAACATACATCCTTCTCCTAGATATAGAGGTAGGTGTAAGTACTATTGAGTTTCCCAGTCTAGAAAATTGTGGGTTAATTCCTGCAGTGGATTTCAACTATGAAAGGGCAGGCTGGCAGATAATTGGAGTCACAACTGGAAAGCAATAAGTGGCAACTGAGAAGAATAAACTAGATGATCTCTAAAGTCAATTGCACAATTTTCAACTCAAGGACTTTCTGTCATCTTTTTCTCGTATAGCAAAAAGGAAGGAAGGAAGGAAGGAAGGAAGGAAGGAAGGAAGGAAAATAAAGAAAACAGTGCCAGAAGTAATCACAGGTCATATACAAGCTTTTACTTGACACATCCATTACCAAAGAAAGGAGAAAAGAATTACAAACATAGATAGATCCTAATTAAATAGATCCTAATTAAAGCATTTATGTAGGTATTCTTTCAATAAGCAGATATAATATTTTGATTTGTCTGGGCAAGTTGACCTTACTCAAGTCAAATCCTAAGACATCATTTCCTGCTGCTCATATAGTGTATATGGTCTGAAACTGAAGAAAATAACAATCATTAGATTTCTAGAGTCATACTATATATGTCTGTGTATGCTGGAATTAGTAAAAAAGATTTAGTCATATGCTAAGGCTGATTTACATAAAAAATATTATTTTATGCAAATAATATACTACTATTATGATTGAAATATAACAGCCACTATGATTCTCAAGATTATTCCATTTTTATGGAAAGGAAGTTATAATTATCATTTTTTCTTTAGTGTAAGGTAATTAAAATATTAATTTTTTAAAAGAACAATCTGTCTGAAATGGCCAATGGCCATCTACTCTCCCAAAGTTGCTGATGTACTGTAGTGCTGTATTGGTAGTTCTTCATATTATTAGTGACCTGTAAACAAGGGGGCATCACTGAAAATGTTCAGGAACAATTTATGCTTATAAGGAAACATCTAATTACAAAAGAGAATTATTCTCAGAATGATGTATTTAAAGAAGTTGAAAGTTTTGAATCACTTTAAATTATATTTTAATGTAAATCAGTTTCAGCATAAGGCTGTATCTGTTTTATTAATTCTAACATATACAGACATATATTTTATCAATGCTGGAAATCTACTGATTGTTATTGTCCTCAGGTTCAGATGATTGATATGAACGCTGAAACCAGAATGTGAAATCATAAGTCTAAAAATTAGTTTCCAGCAAATATAGCTGATCAAGGCATCACAATAAAACAAGATTTAACTATGATTTGTTAAATAAGATACTATTTTTATGTATTGTTCTAAACCATAAACCACTCACTTATCTCACTAACAATATTAAACCAAAACCAAAACCAAGAGATTATGGCTTAATGCAACCATACTGTTCATCCAAAGCAATAAAGCATCTTTGGGATATTACTCTATATCCTTGGCAACTGTATGGAATAGAACCTGCATGCTCTCACGAGGGAAAGAAGCATCATACTTCTCCACCTGTCAGTAAGCTTGAAATGTATGCCGTTCTTTTCACTTCCTGTCAAGCAACTGTGCTGGGAATAATATGTAATTTCCTTCCCTTGCAAAGTATTTTTGCACCTGCAATGACAGTTGAAATAATCTGAGTGCCATTATTTTTTTTCCTTGGAATACTGACTAATGTTAATTAATTGGTCTAAACAGTGACAACTTTAAGAATTTTTGATGTAATATTTGAACATAGCAAAACATGTATTATGGATAATTATTTAGAAAATCTAAGAGTAACAGCCTTGAATGGCAGTTGTAACAGATGAAGAAGGGCCTTTATGTTTAAAAACAAAACAAGCAATGACATTTTATATAAAACTAGTAACATGTAGCCTTAGCAGGTGACAGATCCTACATATTCTATGCGATAAGGCAGGGGTGCTAGTGGTTAGAACTTGGATATTATCCAACATGATCAAAACTGTAGGCTTGATGCTATTAAGTAAAAATGAGAAAGCAATAACAAACGGCTGCCATACTGGTGTCAAAAAGATTGCATGGATGTGTTCATAAAGATATCATCAAAAGTTAAAGAAAAATATCTCTATTTAAATGGAAAACAGTCTACAGGTTTGATGCAAGATATATGTTAAAAACAAACATTTCTGATATCAGCATGGTAAAAAGTTTTTAGTTTGGTATTTTATATCATCAATGGAACATTTATATCATCAATTTATTCTAGTCTTCTGGACTTCCCTTTTGCTTACAGGAAAATGTATACTGTATACATTTATCCACATCTATGAAAGTGATATTATAAGAAGAAAAATATTCACAAATTATGTTGATATCCAACAAAATAAAAGTCAGATTTATTTAAAGTACTGTATGAAGAAACATTTTAAAAACATTAATATTTTCAATTATTGTCCTCTATTTTAATTAAAGATTAGCAGAAAAACAAAGGAGTGAGAATTTATAAAATATCTCATATAAAAAAAGAAAAGTATTTATAAATAACTGTGCAAAACAGGGCAGCATTTATTTCCGCAGTGAAGATGAATTTCTTAGCCTTAAAGAGTGGGTGATAGAAAATAAACGGCAATGGTTTATGTTTAACATTTCATGATATAGCAGCCAATTACTGATAATACATAATTTTTAAGAGTTTTTGCCATAAAATAGTTAAGAGTCTGCCATATATTATTTGAAAACCTGCTCTAAATTGTTAGCCTAAACTGTTAAACATAAGAGAAAAATATTATCTTATTACTATGTGGACACGATAATCGTACATAACTGGTAGATGAATGCTATTACCAGATTAGCCTTCTAATGAATGAAGGATAAAAACATAGACCTAACATTGGCCTATTAAAACAAAATTCCATTTTGTATATATGCTGTGTCTTTCATGGACAATATCAGAACATTTAGGCTTTTTATATAACCAGTTTTGCAAAACTTAGCAGTCAGTTGCAACAGAGATACCTAAGAGTTAAGTTTTTTTATTTTTGCAGTGATCTCAGCAATACCAGATTTGTAAGTTTGTGTGTGGTGGTGATGAACCAATGTTCCTGAATCTCTGTAACTTGAAAAAAAGGCTGTCACTATAGTAAGTTCTGGATACAGAAACATACTTCATTTCCAGTTTAGTCCACAACTAGAACAGTGGAAATTGGGAGAGACTAAGCAAAGCAAGGCATGAAAAAGCTTAATAGATAGCAGATATATCCAGCTACTAATAAAATATGTGTACTTTTAAACCATTTCTGTAATTATGATTTCCACTGAAAGAACACTGCAAACTTCACAGGGATATCTGAGATACCGTAGAAAAATCGGCTCCTATGAAGTTGTTACTGTTTACTTATTCTACAGCCTTCTAAGAAAAATAAATGCTGAATGAAATAATTAACCAGACTCAAGGACATCAACACAACAACTACCGAGATTAAGCAAAATTTCTGTACTCTCAGAACTTCACAATCTCGGGAACTGTTGTGATTTCCAAAGCAATGTTTTTATTGCCCTTTAACCCCAAATAATTTTATGCAACCCTATGCCTACCCCTAAATTAAGTTAAGTTTATAAGATTTGATAATCAGGCAAGCAAAATAAAATATGTGCAAAGTCCAGGGAAGCATTGCACAATGGTGGTGATGATGTTTGTTAACTGCCAGTTTGTTTTGCAATTTCACCTTTTGATGAATACAAAATAATTGATTATCCTGTGTTCAGAAATAAATACAATTAACATTCTAGATTAGAAATATATTCTGGTCCAAACTTTCTCCATCTTATTAGAAACTTGTATCATATGGATAATAACCCCACTGAAGGCTCCTTTTTCACATACTTTGTTCAATATTTTTTCTGTGCAAGTTTCTGCAAAAATTAAGGCACAAAGGTTTTTGGAAGATGAAAAAAATAGCAAAGCAAATTCTATATCCAAGAATCTCAATAAAATGTAAATACAAGCCTGTTGCCTTATATTAATGCACATATTCATTTTGTTCCATAGATTAAGTCTAACAGTCATGGCACAACAGCATCACTTTAATAAACTGAATGCATGAAAAGAATCTGCTCCCTTCATCTAGCCCAGCTTCTATCTTGAACTCCACAACAGTTCTGGAATATCCTGGCTTCTAACTACACTTATAACAGCCATCTGTGTTGAACCTTTTGACTCCCTCTTTTGGCTGTATCGATTCTTTTCTCACTCTTTTCATCTAAGTTTATGTTTATGGACTGCAACCAATAGTCCTGGGCAGGGCTTTTTTTTGTCATAGAACGCCCAGAACGGAGTTCCGGCACCTTTTTTGGACGGAACCTTGTGGGTTGTATGACATGTGTGAGTTCCGGCACCTTTTTTTTTTTTTTTTTTTTTTTTTTTTTTTTTTTTTTTTTTTTTTTTTTTTTTTTTTTTTTTTTTTTTTTTTTTTTTTTTTTTTTTTTTTTTTTTTTTTTTTTTTTTTTTTTTTTTTTTTTTTTTAGAAAAAAGGCACTGGTCCTGGGAGTGGGAAACTTTTTGATTCATTTTTGGGGAAGCAGGAATGTAACTGGGAAGAAGGCAAAACCATATATCCCTAGAATCAGTGCTGACAATACAATCCTAAACCCTTCAGAATTAAATCCCACTGGTTGATATTTACTCCTGTTAAATATATATTCCAGTCAGAGACTTTGGAGAGCCAAAAGCAACCAGAGATAATTTGAGGGGTTCATGGACAAATAGTCCGATCTAGTAGGAAACAGCTCTTCATGTACAAGATGTTGTCTGTGTACAAGAGCAATTGTATGGGCTTGGGGAAAAAACTACCCTTAATTTGATTCGTTAGACACAGAGAGCATCAAGGATTCCATGGTTAGTTTCCTTAGTGCAGAAATATCAATGTAGTTGCTTCATGGTATCCTTTTGATACTTTAGTAACTATGTTTGGAGGGATATGTCCTCAAGACATCACCTCCATTTTACCCTCAGTCTATTTCTCAGGCAGCCTAAAGCTATCTTCAGTTATTTTAAATTGGAAATGTTATTTCCTTTCTTCTCTCAGGGCACCTTAACAATAAGCTTGGAGATGACATGGCCAGTAATCTGCTCAGCTCCAACTGGCCTAGCAATCTCTTGTAAAATGCCCCCTTCAGTTCAGTTGCTGGGTACTGCACTTCCATGGCCATTTTGACTTCAACTGAAAGAGAGACCGGACACCAGGTCTTTTCCTCTCTTCATACTAGAAGGGCCAACTCCCAAAGATCAATAGGTCTGTCACTCATGAATCTTGCTATTGGTGAGCGTGCATGTTATGCATTCAGGTGTGTGCTGAGTGTAGTGTAAAGTAGGGAAAGCACATGAGATTCTCTCATACATAGATACAAATGTGGAACTGGGGTGGAGAAGGAACTGTTTATCTGATTAAAATTGATTCACAGGGGAAATTGGCTTCAGAAGGAAGAAAGGAGAGAAAAACCCAAAGGCTCAATACACCTAAGAGCTTCTCTGCTTTGTATTTTGAATCAGTTACCCGCCCTGTCCTGAAGCAACCCTATAGTAATTAATGCTACCCAGCCTCAGTGTTGCAATATGCTAAAGAAAGGTTGTAATTGCAATTTAGGTGATGATTCAAGGATGGGAGGAAAGCACATGACTGTGAGGAAGAGTCCTTTATTTTGGAATTGGAATTGGAATTCCACCTTTGGTTTGCATTCTTTGTTAATGGCATACCACATTTCTGCAGTAAAGGTAGCTTGTCAGTAAAATTGGCTTGCTGCCATCAGACCACAGCTGATACTGACAGCATGTGCTTCAATTAAAAAACAACAACTCCTACCCAATATTTTTAGAATAAATGTTAAAATTATAATCACATATGTGCAACCTCCTGCGTCACCATCTCATCGGAGAGTCCTTTGTTGAAAGTAGTTTTACAACAAAATGAAAATGTTCCATTGATAAAGTTCAGCAGAATCATTTTCCTCACTAAAGAGCCTCACAGCAACTGCTGAAAAATCTTTCTCAGGACGTGCTAAGATTTGGTGGCAAAAGAAATTCCCCCCCTTTTCTGTGCAAAGTTGCTGATAGGGTGGAGTTGTAGCAGGGAAAATGGTTAAATTTCATCACATTCCACAGATCCACTGCTACTGCTTTTCAAGGCTATTATTTATATATTAGGAACACAAGTATTTTCAGCAAAAAATAAGAATCTACACTCATATCAAGGACACACTGCATACAGCTATTAAGGGAACACAGAAACTAAGAAGGAAGAAAATTAGATCTCTATCTGTGTATGGGGGAGGAGAAAATGGAATTTTTAGGGTTAATAAGATACGTTTGAATAAGTTTCATAAAGCGATGCTTCATGGGCCTTTGTAGAAATAGAAACCCTTGTTTCCTTATTATTATTTTTATTATTTCCTGATTTTGTTTAGTACAAAAGGAAATATTTGTTATCTTTTTCTCAAAACCAAGGGAAACTCATCACACTCGTATCTCTAAATCATTCACCACTAGTAAAAAGAAACAATTTTACCCAACAAAGATTCCAAACAGGAAAACAACACAAACGGGATTATAAACAACCTGAACACAAAAGATCATAATCTTATCTAATGAATGCATGTGCATGATGGTTTAAATATTAGTGCAAAGTAAGAGAAGAAGCTACAAAAATACCAATAAACAAGGAAATGTTATTTGTACCAGATTGTAACACTTTTTCAACCCCACTTTCCCTACAAGAAGTATGGGCTATAGTTCAAGAAATTTCATCCTATAGTAGCTTTAGGTTCACAACAATTCTGTGAAGAAGGCTAGGCTAGCATATGCTTCATTTTTTGTATGAGAACTTTAAACTAGGTTTCTTAGTGCAATTCAACAAGATGGGTAATAGGTCTGGAAACATTCTTTAGCTGTCCATTCACTCACAGCTAAGTGTATAATATGGCTCCTATTGGGGCACAAATCTTTGAACGAATCCAGATGGCATTCAAAAAGTTACTTTTGTATTTTCCCCTTATTCCTATTTTGGGGGGAAATCCACCATACTGCTCCCAGATTGATTAGATAGATGATAGACAGATAAATGATAAATGGATAGACTATAGAGGATGATGATGAAGATGATGACAATGACAGTAAGGAAGACAGACAGACATAACAACTTTCACCCTTAAATGCTTTTACATAATTAACTTGACCTTCAAGTTACCAATCAAATATTGTCTTCATCAGTTAGCCATACCCTTTATGGGATTCGAACCTGGGCAGTTATACATACTAGTCAGTGATTTAGTCACTGAGCCACAGGTTCTCTTCCCCTCTTTGCCAGCAGAGTCAAGGGAGTAATTATAGGGAGTTCAGACAGATTGGTCTGATTGTGAACACCTTGACATTTTCAACTGCCATACTGCAGTTTACTCTT
>NW_015386499.1:1131696-1136565 GCF_001527695.2 Protobothrops mucrosquamatus | reverse complement strand
TAGTAGTAGTAGTAGTAGTAGTAATCAATTACTAATCTAAAGCCTTATTCAAAGGTACCATTACCAAACCAGATATCTCATATCCTATATGTATGTGTTTTTATCTTTTACAAATTTCCTTCCTTTATTCTCAGCCTATTTACTTGAATTTTCATTCAGAATTCTACTTCTGAAGTTCATTCAGAATTCTATTTATAGAATAATGATCATCCCACCCAATTCTGTATTATCTGCAAATTTGATAAGCATTTTTGCATCTCTTCATCTAAGCCAGGGGTAGGCAAACTTGGCTCTTTTATGATTCGTAGACTTCAACTCCCAGAATTCCTGAGTCAGCATGGCTGGTTCAGGAATTCTGGGAGTTGAAGTCCACGAGTCATAAAAGAGCCAAGGTTGCCTACCCCGATCTAAGCCATTCATAAAAATATTGAAGAATATAGGGCTTAGAAGTGGTGCACACCCTAGGTACCTCATCTAGATGGATGAATACCTGAGTAGAGTTCTTAAGCCAGCTATATAGCCACTTAATTGTCATGCTATTCAATCAACACTTATATAGAGTCATGTGTATGAGAGGTGCAGCTAGAAAACAAACAAATAAAGGTAGCTAATCAGAATGCCATGCAGCATTCCCAGTTAAAAGGTTTTAAAAAAGGAATTAATCTGGGAAGACTTGTTCTGGACAAAAATAGTTGACAGGTTAAATTATTCTTCTAGAATTATCCAAGATATGGATCAGACAGACTGGCCCCTAATTCCTTGAATTATTATTCTTTTCATTTTTGGGAAATAGGAACAACATTTGTTCTACTTGGCACTTCGCTAAGATTTCTTATTACTAATACATTAAAGACCTGGCTAGTCCATCAATAAGTTTCTTCAGTAAATAAGATAATGGAACATGGGCTTCCAAATAATAGACATGTAGAGAATTACCCTATTAAGAATGAAAACATTTCTTAAATCAAAAATAACACAAAGGAACTATTACACCCACAAATACAATTCCGGTCAAGCTCATTTATGAAACAAGATGAAAGCCTTTTTGACAAATAACTCTCTTTCCAATGGTTGAATTGAATGCAAAGCCTATTTTTGTTACCAATCTGAGCAGTGGGAGATATAAAGTATGCCTAGCATAAGGATTAGACCTATCAGGTGTTAGACGCAACCCTGTACATATGCAGACTTTGTTTAGGTCAGGATCCCATTTATTTCCAGTGAAAAGGAGCAGCCAGGACAAATATGATGATGCACCCACAATCCATAGGAATTTACAAACTATTATAGGGTTTGTAAAAATGGGTGAAAAATTATTCTTCTTGTTAACTGTCGCCATTTTGCTTCTGTAAACTGAGCTTGCATTAGCAACGCCATTTCATGTAGGCAGGAAGAACACGTACACAGACCCAGAGACAAGAAAAAGAGCAGGAAAGGAATGAAATGTGATTGGCTGATACTATGTGTACTGACATATGTAACTTTGTGATTGGGTGGTTCTGCCTATATAAAGCAATGTCTGACTGACCAATGTGTGGCACTTCTGAACACAACTGCTGCCAGTGTTTCAGACAGTGTTCCACCCAGCAACTTCACTCATTCAAATAAAGTGCTGTTTCCTTTGGAAGTCTCCTGATTTGCCCTTTGGAACCTCAAGTTCTTCGGGTAGCTGCTAATCCTTATTTCTGATTGATACTACTTAGATAGCCAAATATAACCGATATGTTTTTAAAAGTTCATGTTTAATAGATTAATATTTAGATTGGATAAAAATACGTAAGAAAAAGAATAATAAAGTATGTAATGAATATGAATAATAAGAAAACCAAATCAAGAAGTCAAAGGAAGCTGAACACTGAAGTGAAAATTTCAAGCAGTGTTAGAAAATATTTATAACTTTTATAACTTGCAATTTTAATCAATAAACAGTACAGAATACTTGTTAAAATGACCGAAGTTTGAGCTATATTTAACAATTTTCATGTTGTCAAACGGCTTGCTTAACCTGGGACATTTTATTCTAAAGTGAAAGCAGCCACAGCCAGAGAAGAGTTCAACATTTAAATTAGAGCTTCATTTGCAGTTTTCTGCTGGAAAATCATTTGCTCCAGGCCTCCTATTTACACCCTAATGTAAGCAGCTTTGGGGAGCAGAGTTTGGTGGGGATCTACAGAGCTTCACCCATTTTGCAGGGATCATTCTTTTACAAATAGGTTACTTCTGAACACCCTTTTAGAAGTGAACAAATATTATTAGTCAATATAAGGTCTAATGCAGAATCACAGAGAACAGTTTAATCAAGAATAAACTCTCTGTGATGGTTTTCCAAAGTGTACTAGGAGAAGTACATTTTAAGAAGTTGTATCCCCTTCAAATATACATTTAGCACTACATAATGATGGATTGTATTTAGTATTCTTCTTTCACCAGCAAAATGGAAACTGTTAGAAAGAAAGGATTCCTGCTTCCCAACTCTGCATATCTCTATGCCTTCTTTGGAGAGTTGAGGGATTTCCTGGAAAATACATGGAAAACAAGAGATGTCCACTTGCATGACCTTGGACACAGCCAAAGGTCTTTAACTTGTGTATGTTAAAATCATGTGATATTCAACAGACTTTCTTAGATTGAATGTTCTGTAGGAAATATCATTTGCATACATGTGCGCAGACGGACACATATGCACATACAGAGACACCCTCCAAGGGCAGTTATTAGTGAAATAAAATCTAAACTGCTCTTTATACACCTTTCAGCTTTTCTATTGGGATTATAATAGATTTCATAACTTAATCACTGTAAACTAATCTTTGTTGATTATAACAAAAGAAGGAAAAACAACCATAGTTGAGGCTGACCTGCTACCCTGTTCTCCTTATAAAGAAAAAGCTATTCAAAAATGGAAGTTAAATTTTTACTTCTATGCTTTTTACTTTCATGCTATTTTTGAAGTATTTCAACAGCAGACAAACTTCTGCTGTTGCTACTGCTAATGGGACAGGAGGTTGATGGGAAAAACCTCATAGTTTAAGCAAACTCTTCTCAGAATTAAATATATCAACAACAAATCAGTGGTTGAACTTCACACTACTAGAACAGCATATTAGTCTGTGGATTATTTTGCTTAACTTGGAGCACATATAACGTTGAAATTGAACAAATACTAAGGTTGACAACTCTAAATGCATTTTGTCAAATATTGGATTGAGCACACAACAGCATATTTTGCTTTATACATAAAACATCAAATCAAACTTAGAATAGCAAAAGAAAAATAAATATGCCTCAATTAATAGGCTCTGTACAGCTTCATAAAAAGAGCTGAAAAAGGCTACTTAATTGGCATTTAATAGACTTGTGACATATTGCATTATGTATTTGAAAGCTTTTGAAAATTGTTTAGGAATCCTTCTGTAAACGTTTCTATGAGAAAATTATCTGGTGGAAAAGCGTACTAGGTAGCTTTAAATACAATTTCTAGTTAGCGTGGCTTTTTGAATTGTGCAAATTGCAATTAAACCCACCAGGTTGTTAAGAAAGAAAGAAAAATATTAGGAAGGCGGAGTTTCCCTCTGTTTCTCATGTTGAGAATACTAACATAATCAATCCATTGGGCAATGTGTAATAGGAATTGTGAATAAAGTTAGGCAAACAGAGAATGTGGTGGATGTAGGATAATACATTTCAGAATTAAGATACATAGAATTAATTTTTGAAGGACTTATTATTTGCAAGCTGCCCAGTCACTGAAAGTGAGTGGGCGGCCATATAAATCTTCCAAACAAACAGACACTCCACTAGCTTATTTGAAAACAGCTAACATAAGGCACTTTCTCATATATAAGACCAAAAGTTATATACATATATATATATACAGTATATATATGGCTTTTTTTTACTCCCCCATGAACCACTAAAGTAGTTCTATACTGAAGATAAAAATCACTTCATTAGAGGCATATCTGCACACTGAATCGTGTTTCTCAGCTCCAGATTCACAGTGGATACTGTTTGCCTTTCTTCGACATCAAGGTAAGATGTGGCCCGAAGGCAAGGTGAAGCTACTTGCCCTTGCTGTAAATTAACCACATGATCTAAAGCTTCACCAGTTGTATCTTCATTCTGCATAGGCAGTCATGCAGCACTGACTAAACCCCTTAAGTCCTGTTCTAACATGTATTGCAAGAATAATGAAAAGATGAATTGGTTAAAAACTGATGGAAGGGTAGTATTCTAAAACATACTTACAGCTATGGTCATAAGCATAGAGAAAGCTTCCGTAGGATGTGACAGCTAAAATAAATGCCTTTACTTAATTAATGTCTTAATTTAGCAATTGTTTGAGAAGAATAAAACAGTGGAAAATATGTTGGAAATTTTAATTTATTACTGTATTAACAAATATAGAAAACAGTAGGTTGGATACAGATTTTTGTCATGTCTAAAATAAATCCATCAAAATCTGATGGACTTAAACTATTTATGAATCTATTCAAAGTATGGCTGAATCTAGCCCACTAACAAGAAGCAGTTATACATTAAACAAATACTGTTTTCCTATAAAGCCATTAGAATCATATCATTCAATTAGACAAGATGAGGGATTTCACAAATGATTCCTTAATATTTTTTTATTCTGCCTTTAACTTAACTAGAAATGTAGTTATTAAATTATTTGTTCAGCTTTTACTGGATCAGATTAAATTTATTATTCTATGTATAATTGCTTAGAAATAATCCCCAATAAATTGCACTTACTTTCATGTAACCATAAAAGAGACACTAGGTTGAATGCTTATGAAGTATGGCAGTGTCCCTCTCAATAATAGAATCTCATGGAGTTTCCGGTGACGTAGCTGAAGAATAGAC